>NC_061509.1:68806-103718 GCF_022539505.1 Lolium rigidum | reverse complement strand
ATCAACGACTTGTATACTACAACATGCAGTGGTATGCTGGGTCACCGCAAAGGTGAACTCAGCGACGCGTGGAAGGGCGTGGTCTAGCATGATCCATTCATCCAGGTGCACGCCGGGCTCAGGCAAACCTGAGCGCCAATTTCTACAGACTTGCCTCATAGCAGAGTAGGTGTCGGCGTACTCCTCGTTCGCCGAAAGCATTCGCCGATCTTGTGAAGTGGTCCATCAGCCGAGAGAGAGGCCCAGTTCATGGAGGCGCGCGCGCTTGGATGCGCCGCCCTCGGCGGCGACGGGCTCGCGGCGACGGGCTCGGCGGCGACGGGCTCGGAGGCGACGGGCGCGGAGGCGACGGGCTCGGAGGCGGACGGGCGCGGAGCGACGGGCTCGGAGGCGACGACCGCCGGCGCATTCTTCTTCTCCATCGCCGGCGGGGGTAGCGTGCGTACGGCGGTTGGGGTTTTTTCGATTTGGAGAAGTTGATGGGACGTGAGAGGGGTGGTTTCGTGCGTGAGCGAGAATGAGACGATCGTGTGCGAGAGGGAGGGAGGGAGGGGCTTACGCGTCCTAAATGCGACCCGCGTCCACTATTTGCACGTCCGCACCGCGACACGCGTCAACAATGGCACGTCTTCCACTTACGCATCGCAACACGCGTCCTCGGGTCTAACCACTGGAAATTTAGATATACTCAGGTACACCCCTCGAGTCATATACTAGCATTTTTTGTGTGCTCGGTTTTCCCCTTGAGTGCTAATGCGGCTAGTGCAATATACTCAGTTTTACCCTCAAGTGGCTGGTCAACGAGAGAGTCAACAAATGGGATTAACTAGTTAAATGAGTTATTTAATGTGCAAAAATTCCGAAAAAGAGTGGCACTTACTCATTGAGTCTTTACCACAAATTGCCACTTCTCAAATCATAGATAAATCATAGATAAATCAAGTTTCACCACAAATTGCCACTTCTCAAATCACCTAGTAGCTATGAAGGTGCATGGTTTTCCATAATAAGCCCTACCCAAAATAGCTTTCCCCAAAACATACTTTGTCTGAATGAGGCCATAATTTTCACACTCATGTAGATTTGTATTGCAAATAGTTTGAGGTAGGCCAAGATGGGTTTCATTGTACAAAACACGCATTTTCCATTTTTTAAATCTCATATTTGAATCCCTTAGTATCGTTTACTACTCACTTGCCCTTGGTTTCTTGATACTACTCGGTTTGCCCTCTCCCTTCACAAACTCTCACTGGACGCCCAACATTGCCCTGATTGGTCTAGCCCATGTCACGCGGATCGTGCCCGCCGACCAGTTGATCGTATGATCTAACGGGCAGGATAACCCCTATCTCTCTCTGCAGTCGGGGCCACCACCCTCTCTCTCTCGTCGTCGGTTAGCTTCACGCAAAGTTTGGTTTTCTGCATTATTTTTCACGAGCTAAATTATAAACTCTTTTTAGGCATTACGTTTCACGCAAAAAATGATAAACCATCACCGATTTGTTGTAGCCATTACTTTTCACGCAAAAAAATGATACACCATCACCGATTTGTTGTAGCCATTACTTTTCACGCAAAAACGATAAATCATCACCGATTTTGTTGTAGCCATTACTTTTCACGCAAAAAATGATACACCATCACCCATTTCTTGTAGCCATTACTTTTCACGCAAAAAACGATAAACCATCACCGATTTTGTTGTAGCCATTACTTTTCACGCAAAATGATACACCATCACCCATTTCTTGTAGCCATTACTTTTCACGCAAAAAACGATAAACCATCACCGATTTTGTTGTAGACATTACTTTTCACGCAAAAAATGATACACCATCACACATTTCGTGTAGCCATTACTTTTCACGCAAAAAACGATAAACCATCACCGATTTTGTTGTAGCCATTACTTGTCACGCAAAAAATGATACACCATCACCTTGTCACGCAAAAAATGATACACCATCACCCATTTCTTGTAGCCATTACTTTTCACGCAAAAAATGATAAACCATCAATGATTTGTTGTAGCCATTACGGTAAATGATAAACTATCACAAATTACCATTTCTTTTAGGCATTATTTTTCACGGTAAAATGATAAACTATATCACGAAGTTCCATTTCCATCAAGATAGTCCGCATTACTTTTTAATTTTGTTGAGATATATACCGCCACAACGGTCGTCTCCTCCTTAATTTATTGTGTAAACCCCCACAACGGTCATCTCCTCCTTAATTTATTGTGTAAACCCCCACCAACGTTCACCTCCTCCTTATTTTATTGTGTAAACCCCTACAACGGTCATCTCTCCCTTATAAACACCCACACGGCCATCCCTTGTGTCAATAGGTTCTGCCTCTCTCTTCTTCGTTCACATACACTTGATCCATTGCCATGGCTTCCACGTCTCGGACGCGGACCGGAAGGGGAAGGGGAAGGGAAAGGGGAAGGGGAAGGGGAAGGGGAAGGGTAAGTGGATCATCACCATTGCCACCACCACCGTCAACACTGCCATTGATCATAGAGGAGTTCTTCATCGTCGTCTATGAAGACCCTTTGGTCAAGAAGGTACGTACGCGTTCCCACATATATGATGCATGTGATTAATTATGGGCATGTTCTAAAAAACCTTTAATTTCAAACGATCGGCGCTCGATCTCTTTGCAGGCTCTCCCAAAAAAGTTTGCGGACTATCTTGACGGCCAGGAGCCAGCTAAGGTGTATCTGCGAGCAGCTGAATGTGGTCCTCGTCTCTGGACCGTGGAGGTCCTATTTGACGGTCAAGGCCGGATGTACCTCGACAAGGGCTGGGAGAAATTCGCCATCGCGCACGGTGTGGATTTCGGCTGCTTCGTACACTTCAAATATGAAGGCGATGATGTGCTCACAGTGAAGGTTTTCGACGGAACAATGTGCAGGAAGTACTACTACTCGGACGACGAAGATACTGACGATGAAAGCGACGACGACGTGAAGCCATGCATCCATCCCCTTTAGATAAGGGGATTATGACCAAGAATATATATGTAGCTTCATATGCATCGATTTAGAGATCTAACTATTTTCTATATATTATGCACATGTAAAAGATAATGTCGCATTTCCACTATTATTCGAGCACCACATCCTCCAAACGATGCCGATGCCGATGCCGATATCGGCATGGTCGAACGGCTATGCTCGCCGCCACCGCTAGGTCAACGTCGGGATGCACAATGTTTAGCATAAGAGTCACTTTAGATTAAGCTGCGAAAATAGTCACCGCCACGACGGTCATTGGCTGCGGAGGCCCCACGGTAGCGGCAATATAATTTTCTATAAATAAATAGACGACCCACTGGTCATTGGCTGCGGCAGCCCCATAGAGCGGCCCCATTTGTCATTGGCAGCACCGTGTATACAATCAGGAAATAAGACGATCCACGCGTCAACGGTAGATGGATGGCTACCCGTCAGCACGAGATGGTCGAGAGGAACCGCCCTCTATGCAGCCCCACCTCCGTGCAGCCCCACCCGTCGATTAACGGTAACGGTAAGGCCTCCGACCTGACGGCAACCCGCGTCTTCGAGGGGTTTCAAACTAGAGGGAGGGGAAAGCTGAGGAAAAACTAACGAGCTGGGGAAAACTGAGTACAACTAACGAAGCAGGGGCACGAAAATAGAAATCCCTATAAATTATAAACAAGACCTATACCAGTATTCTAATCATAAGTCCAATAGTTAGAAGAAAAGGAGTTGAAGACCATAAGAAAACTCTAAGGGGTAGAGTAAAGATTGAGTTGGATGTACAATAACTCAATACTTTGAGCATAATAGAAGAAGAAGGTCTGAACTGAGAGGAAGTTCGATCTTATTTTCATAAGATTGTTGAACAATACCTTCGGAAGAAGGTCAGACCAGAAGCCGAGGTTCATACCTCGAGGACGTAAGAAGTGGATTATAACTTGAGCAAGTAAGTAATATCTACTCAGAAGTACTTAAGCTCAAGTAAGTCAAAGATAAAGAAGTTGGACGAAGGAAATATAGAGACCAAATATAGCTCAAGGAGGTCAAATACTGAAGGGATTTGACCATACCAGAATCAGAGACAACATGAAAGATTCCTTTCATGGAACCTAAATGAATCTAAAGAGTTATAGGTATCAATTATAAACCACGATTGGATGGACTAAATGAGTCTAATCCATTCTTAGGGAAATAAATACTCAAGACCATTTTCATGGTAAGTACCTTACTTAGTACCATTATTGCACTTTTGGTAGTAAGGGAAAACAAAGACCTATTTAACAATTAGGAGTTTATTATCATATTAGCTTTCAAATAAAACCAGTAGCACTAGAAGAAGTCTCAATCATTGATTCTTCAATGAGAAAGGAAACAAGCTTGTAGAGTTGAAAGAAATCAAATAATTAAAGTTAGAGCCATGGTTCAGAGACAAGTATTATTAGATTCCGGAGAAAAATCATAGAACTGGAGCAAGAAACTAATGTTCAGATACAAACCCTAATGGATTCCAGGAAGAATCTGGACAAGGGATATATTCAATTATATCCAGTAAGATCAATACAGAGTTCAAGAAAAGTCGTAGTTTGCATAAGTCAGATCCACACTTCGGAAACGTAAGAGAGTTCAAACTTCGAGGACGAAGTTTAGTTTAAGGGGTAGAGACTGTAATATCCCAGGTATTGGGGTTACAAAAATAGAGGAAACAGATGTGTGCGTTGCATTCATGCATAGAAAATCTGGGGAATTTTCGCGCTTTAAAGTAAAACAGTCACGATAGCTCGAAGTTTCACTTGACCTTGGTGGAATTGAAGTAGCTCATCAAGTCAAGCGCTATAAACCTCAATGTGACTTTGTTAAAACCTTGTTTTGGGTAGAGATGATTTGATCTAAGGGGTTAGATCAAATGGAACTAATAATCAACACAACAACACCTTACTCAATGATCAACTACTTGATCTTATAAAGATCATAATATGGTAATCCTTGTCATAACATATGAACACCAATTCAATTGCAAATCAAGTAACAATAAAATGGAGAAACCATTCTTGACTTATCTTCTCCATGTCTTAAACTAATCCATGCACTTATCATAAACCCTATGATATCCATTCTACTGTAACCTTGGAAACAAGACAAGGAGATTCAACTTAAGAGATATATATTCTTCCCTATTCCAAATAGTTTTACATCAAACCTAGAGAGGTGAGAGTTCTATTATAATTATTAAAGAAGCAATAACAAACCTTGAGTTAAACCTTAGATAAACATCCAGGTATTCAAATCATCATCTTCAAGACAACCTTAGAGAGAGATAACCATTGATGTTAAACATAAATCTTGATGATCACATCAACCTCTAAGGAGCCTAATATTAGGTTAGCATTGAAGTCCTTCCCAAATGAGAGAGACCATCCATACTAATCCTAGTTCTATCTATTCAAATATCCAAATGGTTAAACCATCGAGTTCATGAGAGAACTTTAAGTGATGATCTCGGGCATTTCCTGGGATATATAACCTATAGAGACAACCATAGCCATGTCCACCCAAGAAATTATAAGGGAGATATTATGCTTAGTTGATCAAGACAACACTTGATCATAGAAGTGAAGACCATTCCATTAGAAATACTTTAGGAAGCCAAGCCTTGAACACTATAAATTGAGTGATGATCATAAACCCTAAGAACTTGAGGTAGAGTTATTAAGAACAAGTGGATCATGCATAATCCATGACCATGCTTTGGAGAAATAGGAGAATAATCCAAATGCTAAAACTTATATGATTAGTAGATACTATTCACCACATAAAATCATAGGGAGATCACTAGTAAGCAAACCTAGACTTATATCCGAACCTTTACTTGTGAACCACTTGGTGATCATAAGTAGAATTATACCACATCTACATTCCACTTATTCTTCACCAAAGAAACATAAGGAACCCATAGAGTAATCTCTATACTTTTTATGGTGAGAAACCATACATCCATATGACCAAAGTTAACTATAAAAAGAACTATAATCAATGTAGTTACTTTAATGATAAGTTGGGGGTAATAATAGAAGTTAATTGGTAGAAGATAAAACCAATTCTCAAATCCTTAGTAATTAGGGAAGCACATGAAATATTAAGCAAGTAACCACCTTATCATAGTTAGGGGAGATTAAACCCTAGCACATGCAATATGGTGTCATCCCATCTCTATAACCTAGAATTAAATCTCAACCCTAGTTTGAGTACCACTTGGGTGATTACAATTATAAAACCAGATCTTAAGTGAGCTTCAAACAAATTGTCATTAGGTGAATATAACTAGAATCCTGGAATCCACAAGATTGAGAGTATGAGTTATCACCATAATAACACTTATTGAAAACAAAACTTAGTCATCATCACAATACAGGCATGTAAGCCACATAATTAACATGTTACCATGTTCTAACAAATAAACCTGTTGTCTCTGGAAAGAAACCAAAAAGTTAATTGATACAAACATGTATGAGAAAATAAATAATAATGAAAAATCATCTCCATAAAGATTTAGACTCATTTGGAATATTAAGTCATGATCTAAATAAATAACAAGGAAGTAAATATCCCTGGAATAGATTAATACAAAATATACCAGAACCATATTTAGTTCAATTAAAGGGGTCTATATATTCAAATACCTGCAGGGTACAAAAGGATTAAAAATAGAAATTAAAACATAATTTAAAAACAGAAAATAAGAAGAAAAGGAAAACAGAGAAAAAAATGAAGAGGGGCTTACTGCACGGCGAGCCAGCTGCCGAGCCCAGCACCACCATCACCAGCAGCCCATCACCAGCCCAGCATTAGCCCACCAGACCAACCCAACCCAGATCAAATACATTTTCACCTTGCTTTAAAAATCGTGCGAAGATGTGGTCTTCGTCTTCCTCGCATGGACGCCACGGGACGCCGTGATCGACTTCGCCGACCACGTCCCCGTCGCCGATAAGCACCAGCCGGATGCCATCCTCGCTCCAGAACCCTAGCGCATAGCCGTGGAATCCGCAGCTAGAAGAACCATCAAGATTCGGGCATCGCCAATTCCAAACCGCACCTCCACCACATCCTGCCGCCGTCGCCGTCGACTCGTCGTCGTTCCGGACTACCTCGAGACCTATAAAACCACCGGGAAGATCGTCGTGCTACCCTTGTTGATCTCCACCATTCCATTCTTCCCCAAATCCTCCCCATCTCTTGTCTCGTCCACTTGCGGCCGCCGGAGTCGGAGAGGAAGCCGATGGCTGGAGCCGCCCCGACGATCCGTGAGGAGGTCCAGGAGATGCGCCTCGACGCGTAGAGCAGGTGTGCGGAAGCACGCATCCAGGGGAGCTAGGAATCGGCCTAATTTCAACGATTTCTTCCTCGAGCACCTCGCCGGAATCGGCGAATTTCTCGCCGTCTCCGCCCACGATCCTCATCTCCGACCACCTCAACGAGCACCAGGGTATGAATACGCACCCGTAGCCCTATAAATTGCAGCAAATAGCCAACCGTAGCTTCAGTTCGACCCTTGGCCGGAGCTGCGCCGCCGCAGACATGATCTCCGGCGATGCTCCGGCGAGCCATTCGAGCAACCAACCACACCATTCGACTCAGCGTGTCGAGGGGGTTCGATTAGTGGTAGTCGCGCATCCGGGGGCGCCACAAATCGGCGGCGCCGCCGCACGCGGACTCGCCGGCGTTTAACCGCCGGTAGAGTCAAACACACTGGTCAAACTTGACCGAGTCTCCGCTCGCGTGGTAGCTCGCGTGGCATCGGCCCCACGCGGTCGGTGTGCGGCGCTCGAGTACGCCACGGTACAAACCGTTTTGTTATTTAAATTTAATTCCAGAAAATTTCTACAACTTCAAATAAATCTAGAAAATTCATAATAGCTCAGAAAATAAATATAAGATATCAAAATTCTTATAAAGATAAACTCTATCCAATAAAAATATAAAATGAAATTTTTATTTATAATAAAAATTTAATTATTTAATGCTTGTTATTTAAACCTTTAATTTTAATTCCAAATTTAATTAAAATTCAATAATTAACAAAAACTTCTAAAATTAATAAAAACCAATAAGCAAATCAGGAAAATAATAAAACTAATTTTCCTTTGCTTATAATTTATTAAATCCTTAATAGGAGGATTTAAATCCTAATTAATAATTACTTTAATTATTAATTCTTTAAAAATAATAAAAGGACAAATCCAATATTATTTTAATTTCAAAGTTATTAATAACTTCAACTTTATTAATGAAGTTATTAATACAAGAATTATAGAGTAATTAGGAAACCCTAGTTCCATTATAAAACAAAGTGATAACCCCATAATTTCATGTGGGATCCTAAAACCCTAATGCCATTTAGAACCTAGCTCCACTATTACATTTGAACCCTAATTTACTTCTAAAACCTAAACCCTAGATCCTCACATGTAATCATGGTGTTCTATTTTCATACATAGAATCATAACAACAATTAAATACTTTCCATGCCACCTAAAATTGTAGGAGCCCTATTATCAATAATTTAGTAGTCCATGTAGGCATACCTATCCAACCTAATTGATCAAATAAGGGCAACCAAGAGCAAACCCTAGCTCCTATCCTTAGAGATATCAATCTTAATTAACCATGCCTAGCATCACACCATTATGATGAACCCTAATAGCAACCATGCCCATTATCATGCACCACCTAACCATACTCCACTAAACCCCATTAGTGTAAGATAATTATTAAACATCCTATTTAGGAAACCACTATTCCTTACTTAGTGAATCCAATAGCAAACCCTAGACAACCTCAACCCTAATTGATATACTTCTTATTATTTAAGAAGTATGTTCTTCAAAAGTTATTCTTTTGAAGAAAATAAGGAATCATCAACAACCCTACCTTATAAGGACCTATAAACCCTAGCTAGCTATCACCAACAAGATGAACCAATCTTAATAGCAACCTTGTATGATTAATTGCTTAGAATGCCAGGCTTAGCTCAACCTTACAATTACTAGCTTCGATGAATCTCACTATGTTGTAATCCATCTCATACTTACTCCAGAAACTACTTGGAACCAGAATCAACTATAGCAACCCACAAACCCAATTGTCATACCTGTTCTTTATTAAAGAACATGTTCTTCAAAAGTTATTCTTTTAAAGAATATAATAAGCAATCATTAACCATGACATAGAGTATTAAAACTGACAACTGTTCTTTACATATTAACATTATACCAACTATCATTTCTTGTGTGTGCTCAATTGATTACTATGCTTTATCATATAACTTGTACATGATACCAAGTAATCAAACCTTAATAAGAACCTTGTTTGTGAATCACTCTAAAAGTGCAACACACCCTGAATTAATCATTACAACTCACTAATCCTAAATCATCGAGGTTAGGTCACGCTTAGAGCGATTGCATCTCATTATTATGCATTATTGCATCCTTGACAATCTTTTAAACATCGTCCTTACCGGACGATGATGCTATTTCAGAAGTTGGAGTTATTGCGTATCGAAGACCTTGCCTGCATAATCTTGCAGTCAAGAAAGGCAAGTTCATCGCTTGCTCATGTCATTTGAGTATCTTTATCAAATTACTTGCAAAGTACTATAATTACCACTATTGCATAAAAACCAAAACCACTATTTTCATAACTATGAATATGACTATGTGGTTGGCAATGGAACCATGGATTGTGTTGATATGGTGGAGGTTCCATTGCAAGGGTTTATATCCATCTAGGATTAAAACAACAAATGTCGTCCGGTGATTCTTGTGCCGCTAATACCGTGTTAACCATAAGATCCGGAGTGGGACGGAGTAGTCAAAAGTGTTTCCACCTCTCGTTCATCAACGGATGCTCATTACCGGGTGCACATGATCTTGCGAGACATGATGCGAGGGTGGGAACCCGTAGAAGTCCCAACGGTAATGGGGTCTATGATGGGTTGCAAGCTACCGGCGTAGGAATGTATGGTAGAGCCACGCATTGACGTCGTGGTCGGAGTCCACCACGAAATCTATGGGAATAATGGGGCCGGCGTGGACCCGGGGTCGGAGTTTGCGGCAACGGGTGGGTGTTCGAGGTAGCGGAGGAACATGATTGGCTAGACCTTATACCGGGCCTCACACCATAGGAAGTGTGGACAAGCACGCAGCTTGGTTGGCACCAAGGTTAAGATCTCTTATGGGTAAAGCAACACACCTCTGCGAGTGTAAAGAACCGTGACTGTCACTCCTTGTTCCGGGATATGGAAGCTGACGAACGCGACGGAAAGGAGCTCCATGAAGTTCTAGTAAACCGGTGAAGGGTGACGGACATAGTTCTTCGAATAAAAGCAACCTTTTGAAGAAATGGTTATGAAAACTTGCATTGGTATTAGACTTTACGGTCTAATGCCGTAGCTAGTGCATTAAACACCTCTTTCCTATAATGAACTTGTTGAGTACGCTCGTACTCATCCCACTCTTAAATCCCTGCTTAGATATGGAGGCATCGAAGGAGGATCTACGAGTGCAACTCGAAGGCCGAGAAGTCAACAACTACTTCAAGAGACGGGACCTGTCGGAGGAGTCAAATACCACATCCGGCAAGGAGAAAACCTAGTTTAGCCATAGAAGGGAACTAGTTTCCTAAACCTAGCTCCTACTTAGCTAGAATCTATTCTTAGCCTCCTTAGCTAGTTAAATACTCTACAAATAGAGTTCGTGATAAGTCTAGACTACGAGTCGTTCTTCTGGAGTTTATTTGCAATTTTACCTCATTGTAAAGTAGGAGGCTGTGATGATCTTATGTAACAGAGTCAATGTTGTAATTCTATAGACATGCCTTGGACCCGCATATGTTTCGTTGTACCACTCGAGCGATATAATACTAGTGGAACGGTGTTTCATTGGTGTTATATCGGACTTGCATACTACACCATGCAGTGGTATGCCGGGTCACCACAGCTGAGGTGCAGCCGGCTGGAGCCGTGGCCGGCTGCTTCGGAAGCCGGCTGGCTCTAAGTCCTAGTCGGCCTGGCTACGGCCGTCTGCGCTGTGGCTGGGTCGGCTTCTACAAGCCATATCCGACTGGAGTCTGTACCTCAGACCGACTCGAGGCTGGCGAGTCTTGCATGAGAAGGAACCGGGTAGGTGGTCCGGGTTCAAAGGTCCACGCTGACCTCATCTCCCGTAAAGCGCGGGGCACCGTAGAGCAACGGTGCCACGCGGCGGACAGAGCCATCATAGCCTACGATGGTTCGTACCGGCTACGGGACATGATGGCGACAGGGACTTCTCCTCGCCATGCCGCCGACTCCCTGCGCGGACGGGACAGGCCACTACGCCTCAACGGCTCCATGACGTCAACGCCTCGGGAAGGAGCGGAAGCCGGAGCCGGCCAAGCCGGCCACTAGACTATAGGGACTTCCTTGTAAAGTGCCACCGCCTATATAAGCTACACTACCCCCCTCGTGTGGGGGACGATCGATCATTCTCACTTCATTCTTAGACTTAGCGCTACTCGAGGAGAGAGACCTTCGTCTACCTTAGCCTCCCCGAGCAGCCGGACACAGCTCTAGGAGCACCATTGTACTGTGTGATTATCATATACACTCATAGCAGGAGTAGAGGTGTTACCTCCATCGGATGGCCTCGAACCTGGGTACGTCGACCGTGTCACTCGTGCTCATACCCGCATCCGGATACCACCGTGAGACCATCTAGGACCCACCTTCGATTAGCCACCCTATGGCATATGCCGTGACGATACCACGACAGCTTGGCCGTACAATTCACCTCAATTCACATCATTCATCAACAACGGAGGCAGCCTCGGCATAACCCCTATGATGTGTGCTCAGAGGGAACCCATACTAAGATGCATAAATTTCCAGTTAAGCCCTACCCATAATCAGGTATTGTGGGGGTACTCAATATTGGAAAGGTATCGCATTCAAACCAATATCAGTTTTATATCAAAAATCACCATCTTCTCTTGGTCATATTCACCTTCAAAAATCATTCAATGGAATGACTTCATCATTCCAAGGTTTCAAATTTATTTCAAAGTCACATGTTCCCATCTAGAGTAGTCAAGTTTTAATAGTTAGCACTAGCACTAATCATGAGGGGTGCTAATCTTGCTTGGCTAGCTTGAGACTAACTTTACTACTCTAGTAACCTTCTTTCACTTAGACCAAAGTTAACTATAAAAGCAACTCTTTGAATAAACAAGTAACTACTTGTAAGGTAGAAACTTGGGATAGGCTTATGGTAAGAAAGGTAAGAATCATGGTGCCTTGCCCCAAAGGGCTTTGCACTTTGCAAGAATATTAGCTTGCCTTGGTAGTTCTCAAAGTTCTCCTCTTCCTCCTCTTGGTAGCAACCTTCCTCTTCTTGGTATTCTCCGGTGCTAGCGTCTAAATTTGAATACGAGTATAATTACTCACTAATTCAATGGCTATTCCAAACATCACATATATTCACACAAACTATTCTAAGCACACAATTAATTCAAATAGGGTGCATTGGTTGTGTTGCTTGAGGAAAAATAATTTCCTCTCATTACATATGTAAATGATAGTTTCCATAGGGTTCTTGAGAATAAATTTCTCTCATTGAAATCTTCTTAAGATTTAATTTCTCAAACAATCATACATGAAATCATGTTGATCTAAGTCAACCATTCATCATCATTATTTGAGAAAATGATTTAAATGAGGTAGACCACCTCATACTATTTAATAATTCTACAAATGATTTAATTCTCCAAGTATTTCATATAAGGGTATTTGACCAGGGTTTCAAACATCATATGAAATCACTTGGGACAAGATTTAAATGAATTGAAAATACTTCATAGGATTTACATAATAGTTTTGGACAATATCACTTAAGTAACTAGCCATATTGTCCATTATTTAAACTAGGGCATGATCATGCAAAGTGACCACACCATTTTCTTGCAGAAACAATTAGTGTAAGTCAAATGTGAGCTATTGGAGTTGGAATTAACTGAATATCTATTTTGGTTGATTTTTAATAATTATTTGAATATGAAAAAGTCCCTGCCTTCTTCTTTTTATCATTTGATTTCTACAACATACCTTGAGGTGGGACCAGTGGCATGTTGTAGAACTTTTCACTAGCTTTCCAACAATATGAAATTTGTTAAATTTGGCCAAGCCAAACAGATTCTATGGATTTTCAAAGGGGGAGCTAGTATTGAATTTGAATTGAATTGATTTAAACTAATTTTGAATTAAAGGGCCGGCGGGAAAACTAGGTGGGCCGAATCCATTTAAACAGAGAGAAAACGGCCCAGTAACGCAGCTGGTGCGCTTGGGCCGCCTGACAGAGTGGGGGCCACTCATCAGCGACTCTTAAAAGCCGAATCGGTACGCATCAACCAGAGGCGTTGGATTAAAACAGAATCGAACGGTGCCAGTGCATCGTCTTCTCCGGCGAGATCGAGCTACGGGTGCGGCGAGCCTAGGGGGTCGGCGAGCTCACCGTTGCTCCAGCTAGGGTTGGCAATAGGCTCGAGGAAGATGTCGATGAAGGGGAAGAAGCTGGTAGCAGTGGCGTCGCTCGAGGAGGCCTGGATCAACGGCGATTGCACCAGGGCTTCCGCGGCTCCGATCGATCGATTGGGCTTGCTCCGGTGTCGATTCGATGGGTGGAGTGGTGGTGAAGAGTCAGGGATGAGAGGAGAGGGTGATGGTGTGCCTGGATTGCTTAGGGAAAGCCTCTATTTATAGAGACGCAGGTGTCTTTGCGGGGGCGAGTCGAGGGCGACATGCTCGCGGCGATTCCGGCGAGTGTTGGGGCTAGGCGAGGGTGCGGCGGTGTTCTCCTCGTCCGAGCGAAGCTAGAAGTGGCGACGACTTGGTCGGGCGGCGTGCGGAGAGCTCGCTTTGCTTCCATGTCTGGCGGCGGCGTCTACGGGATTTTCTTCGTCGTCTCCGGCGGCGGCGGTCCAGGGTCGGGTGGAGCGCGTGTCTGGCGGGTCTGAGGTGTCACGGCAATGCTCAACTCGTTGCTAGCGGGGCCCGAGCGATGGCATACTGGTGGGGTGGCGCGTGGCCGGTGCTGCCGGCTTGCGTGCACACGCGCGACACGGCGGCATGCGGGAGGGTTTGGGCGCGCGTTCTCCGGCGTTGGTCGTCGTCAAGCTCGGCAGGTGGCGTGGCTAGGGAGGTGTAGGGAGGTGTGGTGGCGTTGTTGGACAAGGTGGCCAGGGTGGTCGACGATGGAGAGGAGAGGAGGTGCGGCATGGCCGGCATGGTCATGTACATGCATGCTAGCCCTCCTCTCTTAGGGTTACTATGGGGCATTGAGTGAGAGAGGGAACCAGGGGACCATGTAGAGTAGTTTAGGACAGGTTAGGGTTGAGTAGAACACTATTTGAAATAGTGTTGAATTGTTCCCTATTTGAAAATTGCAAATTTTGTTATGAGTTCAAAAGGTGGAAAGATTTGGAAGTGGTGTGTTTGAGTGAGTTGTAAATGACCAGAGAGAATGAGAGGTGGTGGTGGAATTTAGAAAATCAAAGAATTGCAAATTTGGCTAAGTGTGAGATTGTTCCACATAACAAAAAGTTCCAACTTTCCATGAGCATAGAATTTTATACAAAGCGAATTTGGCATGGTGGTCTTTACCAAAATTGTTCACCTTGATGTGCTCTTGGATGACATGCAAATAATTGGGAAAGTTTAGATTGAAAAATTTGAATTGCAGAGGCTCAAAGTAGTGACCAGAATGTAATTGGCAGAATTGACCATAATCACATGTGATCACAATTTGAGTTTGAATTTGATTTTATTTGTGTTCCTTTGATTCCAAAAGTTGTAATAAGTGTTTAGTAACATAAAACAACTAATGGTGAAGACCAAAATGGTCTAGGGTAAAGATTTGCAAAAATGGCATAAACCATATGTGAGGGTTTTAGGGTTTATTCTTATTTGATTTCTTTCTCTTTTTGATTTATTTGGTTGGTGATCTTTACTTGATCACATTAGGGTTTTAGGGTTTATCATATAAACCATATAACAATCATCATGGCATATCACTCAAATGCACAAGTCCTATGCATGGCACTATATGCAAATAAAAGTTTTTGTTGGTTTGAAATTTTGATCTCTGGAATTCTTCTTCTCTCTTTTATTGAAATTTTGGGATGTTACAGTACATTACCACCCTTGATTCCCTCTTAATAGTGTGGTGTGATTGTAAATGGAAAAATCTTCATATTTAATCTTTGGTACTGTTAGATGTATATATCTGCATTTTGTAGTTTCCCCATATGTTAGGGGGCTTTCTGCATATGTGCACCTGTACATGTACTATATATTGTGGCCTTTGGCCCCCAGGTAATAAAACAAGTATATTCCCTAACATGGTATCAGAGCAAAATTGATCCTTCCGAAAACTTGTTCCCGGCCGTCCCAGCACCGGCTTCTCCCCGACTCGATCGCTCCTCTGCTCCGTGCGTGGCCGCCCCGATCTCGCCCACCACGTGGCCGCCCCGATCTCCCCCGCGCGTGGCCGATCTCCTCCGGCCCCGCTCCCCGATCAGCTCCGATCCCCTGGCCGATCTCCCTGGCCGAAGTCGATCTCCAACGCGGGTACTGCTGGTTCTCCCCGACGCCTTCCCCGACGCCTCGATCTCCAGGCGCCCGAATTCCTGGCCCGCCCGCGTGACTCCCCGCCCGCCCGCGCGACTCCCCGCTCGCCCGCGCGACTCCCGCCCGCCCGCGTGAGGCCATTCGCTCGCGTGAGATCGCCCTGCGCCCGTGTGCTGCTCCCGCCGCGTGCTGCTCCCGCCGTGTGATCTTCCCCCTGTATGATCCCGTGCGGTGGCTGTTCTCCTCGGCTGCCGATCTCCCTGGTCAGTTGACTTTCATCTGAAAAAAAGCAAAAAAAAGCGAAAAAAAAACTATGTCTTCCTCGGGCTATGTTGCGATCCCTCGCTGCCCGGTGATCTTTGATGGCGCGAATTAGCCTGATTTCGCTGCCTTCATGCGCGTCCACATGCGCGATCTTCGTCTTTGGGGTGTTCTTTCTGGCGAGGTCTCCTGTCCGCCGCGCCCCGTTGCTCCTACGGTGCCCGTTGCACCGCCACCTGTGCCCTTGCCCCTGATGCTACTCGGGCGGATAAGGATGCGGCCAAGAGTCGCTGATGACACTGCTGCGGCTGATTATGACCGGCGAGTCCGGGACCACTCTACTGCCGTTGCGACTTACCGGCTCGGATCGACCGAGTACACTCGGTGGATAGATGAGGATGCTCGTCTTCTGCTTGTTCTCACCTCCAGGTGTTACTGCCTCGGTATCTTGCTGAGTTTATGGGTCTTCCCACCGCTGCTGCTCAGTGGGCTTTTCTTCGTCAGCGCTATCAGTCGTCTGGGGATGCTCTCTACCTGTCTGTGGTCCGCCAAGAGCATGCCCTTCAGCAGGGTGATTCTACTATTGATGAGTTCTACACTCATAGTGCTGCTATTTGGCGTCAGCTTGATTCTCTCCGTACAGCTGTGTGTGCCACCTGTCCCTGCTGTCTGACTGTGCGCGCGGATCTGGAGTTTTAGCGCGTTTTTGAGTTCTTGTCGCGGCTCCGTAAGGAGTTTGAGCCGCGCCGGGCCCAGCTGCTTGCCCTTGGTCGTGTTCCGCTCTCTGAGGTACTTGCTGAGCTTCGTGCTGAGGAGACTCGTCTTCGTGGTGTTGGTCTTCTTGAGGTTCCCTCTTGTTCTTGCTCGCTCGTGGCCCTCTGTGCCGTCTCGCTCGTGGACCTCCTATGCCGCCGGCTTCATTGCGGCCTCCAGCCACGGCCGATACTTCCTACTCCTCCATTCCGGGGTCGGCGTACGCCGGCAGCCTCGTGGTTCGACGTCACCTCCTTGCACCTACTCGTGGCAGGCACTGGCCACACTATCTCTACTTGCCGGCGAGAGGGATCCCAGCTTATGCCCGCCGCATCTTACTCGTCGTTAGGCCGGTTCTTCCGGATCTTCGCGGTTGCGCTATCTGATCAGGACATTATCCATGGTCTTCGTGGTCTGCTCGCTGGTACAGGCTCTTCCTCGACGGGTACTGCTGGTTATGTGCCTGGCTCTTCTGGCACCGCGCGACCACCACCTTCCACACAGTCAGGTACGTCATCCCCGTGGTATCTGGATTCTAGAGCTTCTTTTCATATAACCTCTGCGTCTTCTATTCTTTCTGCTCTTCGCTCTCTTATTTCGCCTGTTCGTGTTATCACGGCTGATGGTACCTCTCTCCCTGTTTCCAGTCGAGGCACCCTTTCTACTACCTCTTTCTCCGTTCCCGATGTTTCTCATGTTCCTAGTCTCAAGATGAACTCTGTTTTCCGCTAGTCGGCTTGCGATTCCGGTTGTCGCGTCATTCTTGACGCCGATTCTTGTGCTTGTTCGGGACCGCCGTACACGAGGCCCTGGTTGGAGCTGGCCCTCGCAGCCTTGAGTCCCGGGGCTGCGGGAGTTAGGCCGGCTTCGCGTTCCTTCTGCTGCCACTTCATCCGCGGTTCTCCTGCGGTTCTTCGCTACATCCTCGGATCTTTTCAGCAGTGGCATCATCGGCTGGGTCACCTCTGTGGCTCCCGTTTATCGTCATTAGTTCGTCGTGGTCTTCTGGGGTCTGTCTCGGGAGACGTGTCTTTGCATTCGTATCAGGGTTGTAGGCTAGGCAAACAGATTCACCTTCCCTATCCTACTAGTGCGTCTGTATCTCAGCAATCTTTTGATTTAGTTCATTCGGATGTTTGGGGTCCGGCTCCCTTTCCTTCGAAAGGGGGTCATCGATACTATATTTTGTTTATTGATGATTTTTCGCGATACACCTGGTTATTTCTTATGCACTCTCGCAGTGAGGTGCTTTCTATTTATCGGCGTTTTGCGGCCATGGTTCGTACTCGGTATTCCACGCCTATTCGTGTGTTTCGTGCGACTACTGCGGAGAGTATATCTCCCGGCACCTGCGTGGTGTTCTTGCTGAGCGAGGGCACCCTTGCCCAGTTCTCATGTCCCGGCGCCCATGCTCAAAATGGTGTCGCCGAGCGTAAGCATCATCATATTCTTGAGACTACCCGTGCTATGATGATTGCTTCCTCTCTTCCGCCGCATTTCTGCGCTGAGGCTATCGCTACGTCGACTTACCTCATTAACATTCAGCCTTCTGCTGCCCTTCAAGGTGGCATTCCTCTCGAGCGTCTTTCTGGTTGCTCTCCAGATTACTCGACACTTCGTTTATTTGGTTGCGTTTGCTATGTTCTTTTCCCTCCTCGCGATCCCACCAAGCTGACCGCTCAGTCTGTTGAGTGTGTTTTTCTCGGATACAGTGATGAGCATAAGGGCTATCGCTGTTGGGACCCCGTTGATCGTCGGATGCGCATCTCTCGTGATGTCACGTTTGATGAGACGCGTCCCTTCTATCCTCGTCCCACCTCGGGTACTTACCCGGTGGATGATATCTATTTTCTTCTTTTTCCGGATGCACCCCCTGCTATCCCGTCTCCTCCCCCCTCCTAGTCCGATGCGCCCTCTTCGACGCCATCCTCTCCTCCGTCTAGTCCACCTAGTACTCCTCGTTCTCCGGCTTCGGATCCTTCTGATGCTGTCCCTTCTTCCGCTTCTTCTGATGAGTTGTCCTCTGCTGATGACCTTCCCCCTTCACGGCCTGTCCGTCAGCGTCGTGCTCCAGCTCGTTACTCTCCTAGTCAATATGGTCTCTCTGTCGTTTCCGAGCCGACTTCTTATCGGGATGCCGGCGTCATCACGAATGTCGGCTTGCCATGGCTGAGGAGATCACTGCGCTTGAGCGCAACGGCACTTGGGATCTTGTTTCTCCACCTTACGGTGTTCGTCCTATCACGTGTAAGTGGGTCTATAAAATTAAGACTCGCTGCGATGGATCTCTTGAGCGCTATAAAGCGCGTCTTGTGGCTCGTGGTTTTCAGCGGGATCACGGCCGTGACTATGATGAGACTTTTGCCCCTGTGGCTCATACGACTACTGTGCATACCCTTCTTGTTGTTGCGTATGTTTGCCGCTGGTCTGTCTCCCAGCTTGATGTTCAGAATGCTTTTCTTAATGGCGAGTTGAGTGAGGAGGTTTACATGCAGCCTCCTCCTGGGTATTCTGTTCCCGATGGGATGGTTTGTCGTCTTCGACGTTCTCTCTATGGTCTCAAACGGGCCCCTCGTGCACGGGTTTGAGCGCTTCGCCTACTGTGGTTACTGCTGCTGGTTTCTCTCCTAGTCTTCATGATCCGGCACTTTTCGTTCACACTTCTCCTCGTGGACGTACTCTTCTTATTCTCTATGTTGATGATATGATCATTGCGGTGATGATCCTGAGTATATTGCCTTCGTCAAGGCTCTTCTTCGTGATCGGTTTCTTATGAGTGATCTTGGTCCTCTTCGCTATTTTCTTGGCATTGAGGTTTCCTCCACTTCGATGGCTTTTCTATCTCTCGGGAAAAGTACATTCGGGATCTTCTTACTTGTCTTTGCTCTTGGGGATGAGCGCACGGTCGATACTCCTATGGAGCTTAATGTTAAGCTTCGTCCCTGCGATGGTGATCCTCTTCCCGAGTCCCACCCGTTATCGTCATCTTGTTGGGAGTCTTGTTTATCTTGCTTGTCACTCGTCACGATATTTCTTATCCTGTTCATATTCGAGTCGGTTTGTCTCATCTCCTACCACTTGTTCACTATAGTCATCTCTCTCCGTGTTCTTCATTATCTTCGTGGCACGATCACTCGTCGCCTTTTCTTTCCCCGTTCCGGCTCTCTCCGGCTCCGGTGCTATTCGGATGCTACGTGGGCGAGTGATCCTACGGATCGTCGTTCGCTTTCGCTTCTTGTGTGTTTCTTGGTGGTTCGCTTGTTGCTTGGAAGACGAAGAAACGGGTCGCGGTTTCCCGTTCGAGTGTTGAGGCTGAGTTGCGGGCAATGGCTTTGTTGATTGGCTGGGGTGACTTGGTTACGGTGGTTGCTTGCATATTTTGGGGTCTCGTTACGACACCCACTCCACTTTTGTCCGACGGTACGGGTGCTATCAGTATTGCACGTGATCCGGTCAAGCATGAGCTGACCAAGCATATCGGTGTTGATGCTTTTTACACACGTGCACAGGTACATGATGGTGTTGTTGAGGTTCATTATGTGCCTTCAGATTTGCAGTTGGCGGATTTCTTTACGAAGGCACAGACTCGAGCGCAGCATGATTTCTTACTCTCCAAACTCAGTGTTATGGATCCACCATGAGTTTGAGGGGGGGTGTTAGATGTATATATCTGTATTTTGTAGTTTCCCCATATGTTAGGGGGCTTTCTGCATATGTGCACCTGTACATGTACTATATATTGTGGCATTTGGCCCCAGATAATACAACAAGTATATTCCCTAATAGGTACAACATCATGATCCTTTTTACCTTTTATGTTTGTTGGCTGATGATCTACGACACTCGAATGAATGAACATGCCCATGCAGTTACCGGCCTCACTAGTTCCTTCAATTTATGGTCATAAGTGTTAGAAGTAGTATGTAGTATTTGTATCAATCTCCTTGTATGAGCTGGCACCGCAATGTGCGTATATATATATAATCAATCTGGACGTGCTCGGGTATCCGAGTAGACCGTCATATTTTGACATGGTATCGAGAGCAACTTCTTCCGATACATCTACCTAATCGCCAAACCCTAACCCATCCCCGACACCGGCGCCGTGCCGCTGCTCTAATCTTCCTCACCGATCGCTATGGCCTCGTCCTCCAGCAACCCCGCGATCCACCTCGGTGAACCACCATCTGAGAAGCTCACGCGTCCGAACTATCCGCTGTGGCGCGCCCAGATCCTGCCGGCCATCAGAGGCGCTCAACTTGTTGGCCTCCTGGACGGGACGGATGCAGCTCCGGCGAAGACGCTGCTCGTCGCCCCGGCCGACAGCGACAAAGATGGGACACCCAAGACGGTCCCCAATCCTGAGTAGGGCTCTTGGCTTTCCAGGGACCAAACGGTGCTCAGCTACCTCCTCAAATCGCTCTCAAAAGAGATCCTCACCCATGTTCTGCGGATCGAGCACACCGCTGGCGTATGGCAAGCGGTGGAGGAGATGTTTGCCTCGCAAAATCAGTCCAAGGTCACGAATCTGCGGATTGCCCTCGCAAACACGAAGAGATTTCAGTTTTCAAGTACATCTGCGTTTCGTCCAAGATGCAAGGTATAGCGGATGAACTTGCTGCCGCTGCCCGCCCTGTTCCGGATGATGAACTTATCTCGTACATCCTGGCCGGTCCGGGCTCTGATTACAACTCGCTGGTCGCTGCCCTTGGTATTGTGGCGAACAAACTCCAACTCGGCGAGCTTTTCTCCCATCTTTACGCATATGACCGAGAGGCAAGAGATGCTTGGTGTGCAGCCCGCGGGAGGTTTTGAGACATCGCGAACGCTGCCACTCGCCAACAACGCCCGCGCAACTATGGTGGCAACGAGGGGCGGGGCGCTCGACTACCGCGGTGACCGCGGTGATCGCGGTGACTACCGCGGCGATCGCCGCGATGATAGGCGTGATGAACGCCATGATGACCGTCCTCGCCAAGGGCGGGGTGGTGGCCGTGCTGCACCTCCAGGTGGGGGGCGCGGTCGTGGCCGTGGCCGTCGGCGCACTACGCCATGGCTCGACGTCACGTGCCAGATTTGTGATAGAGAAGGCCATCCCGCCAAGGACTGCTGGTGGCGCTTTGAGGACAATGACGCTGCCTCATATGACGACAAGGAGGCGAAGGTGGCCTCGTACGGAGTGGACACCAACTGGTACTCTGACACCGGTGCTACACACCACATCACCGGAGAGCTCAACAACTTGACTGTTCGCGACTCCTACTGTGGTCACGACAAGGTCAACACCGCCAGTGGGCAAGGTATGACTATTTCCCATGTTGGTCACTCCATAGTTGGTAACCATGCTCAGGATTTTCATCTCCGCAATATTCTTCATGTTCCCCATGCCTCCAAAAATTTACTCTCTGTTCACCGTTTCACATATGATAACCGTGTCTTTATAGAATTTCATCCCTTCTTCTTCTTGATTAAGGATCAGGTCACACGGAAAATCATTCATAGAGGGCGATGTGTTGGCGGTCTTTATCCCCTTATTTCCTCATTGGTGTCATCTTCACAACCTCAGAAGCATGCTTTCAGTGCCGCCAAGCCTCAAAAGCAAAGTGGCATAGTCGTCTTGGTCATCCGTCATCTATTATAGTTAGTCATATTATCAGTAAGAATAAACTTCCATATATTAGAGATTCGAGCATAGAGTCAGTATGTGATTCATGTCAGCAAGCTAAGAGTCATCGGCTTCCATACCCTATGTCTACTAGTGTTTCCACGGCTCCCCTACAATTAGTTTTCTCCGATGTATGGGGCCCTGCTCCCTCTTCGTTGGGCGTCATGATTACTATGTAAGCTTTATTGATGATTATAGCAAGTTCACCTGGATCTATTTGCTTAAGAAAAAGTCTGATGCCTTTTCCGCCTTTGTGAATTTTCAAAAGCTTGTTGAACGCAAACTTGATAGAAAAATTCTTACTGTTCAATCTGATTGGGGCGGTGAATATGTCAAACAAAATGCTCTTTTCCAAATCCAAGGCATCTCACATCATGTATCTTGTCCTCATGCACATCAACAAAATGGTTCTGCTGAAAGAAAGCATCGCCACATTGTTGAAGTTGGCCTTGCTCTTCTCACTAATGCACATATGCCTCTAAAATTTTGGGATGAAGCCTTCTTGACAGCCACATATCTCATAAATATGCTCCCCAGTAAAGTTATTAATCATGACACACCTCTACATCGCCTTTTGGGCACTCAACCTGAATACAACTCTCTTCGCGTTTTTGGGTGCGCCTGTTGGCCCAACCTTCGTCCCTACAATAAACGCAAACTTGCGTTTCGTTCCAAGCAATGTGTCTTTTTAGGCTATAGCCCTTGTTACAAAGGGGTTAAGTGTCTTGAAGTCTCCACTGGTCGAGTGTATGTGTCTCGTGATGTAGTCTTTGATGAAGGCGTGTTTCCTTTCAAAACACTCCATCCAAATGCTGGTGCCTTGCTTAGACGGGGGATTCTTCTACTTGATTCATCCCTTCAAAATCCTGAACATGGGGACGTATCTATAGATGATTTACACATCGAAAATTCTCATGCTACTAACCCTACCTTCAGACCTGTTTCTGCTATTCTACAGGATACATCACATCATATGGAGCAGCCTGGTGAAAATTTGAGCCAAAATGATGCTGAAATGAGTGACAACAGCACACATGAAACTACAGCGGACGAAGACACGGGTTCGGGACACGAGGATGATTTTACGGAAGAATCTCCGTCGGGATCTTCCCCTCTGTCCTCGTCGGATCATGTGCGAGCCAGCCCTGCCTCCACTACTCGGTCGGAGACGCTCTCCGGTTCACGTGCGTGCGCCCGCATCCACGCCGAGATCCTCCGCGCCATCCGATTCGCGGCTCGCCCACACGCCGCGCGGTCGCCCACACCCGGAGCCACACGATCTTCTCGCGCCGTCCGCGGCATCTCCGTCGACATCCGGTTCCTCGGGTCCTGCAGCTGCCGGCGACGGGGGACAGCGAGACACTGCTGCGTCGGCTCGCCCGGCAGCCCCGGATCCTCGCATCACGTCCAAACGCCGATCAATCCGTGTCCAAAATTAGCACACGTGCATCCAGGGGCATACACAAGCCAAGAAAATATACCGATGGCACCGTCCGTTGGATGTTGTCTGCTACTCGAGATGAACCTGATAATCTTCAAGCAGCCCTAGCAGATGACAAATGGATAGAGGCTATGAATGAAGAACATGATGCACTTATGAAAAAATAAAACGTGGAGATTGGTACCTCCACGACATGGCACAAATATTATTGATTGTCGATGGATCTACAAGATCGAGAGAAGAGCTGATGGGTCAGTTGATAGATACAAGGCTAGATTAGTAGCCAAAGGTTTTAAGCAACGATACGGAATAGACTATGAAGACACTTTCAGTCCTGTTGTCAAGATTGCTACAGTTCGGCTTGTCCTGGCAATTGTTGTCTCTAGGGGATGGAGTTTACGACAGCTAGATGTAAAGAATGCGTTTCTACATGGTGTTCTGGAAGAAGAGGTCTATATGAGACAGCCACCAGGTTATGAAGACCGCAGAAGGCCAAATTATGCGTGCAAGCTTGACAAGGCACTGTATGGTCTGAAATAGGCGCCTCGTGCATGGTACTCAAGGCTGAGTTCTCAGTTAATTCAGCTTGGTTTTGTTGCTTCAAAATCTGATATGTCTTTGTTCATATATCGCAAGTCTACCATCACTATATTTATGCTCATTTATGTTGATGATATCATAGTTGTTAGCTCCTCGAAAGCTGCAACGGATGCCTTGTTGGAAGATCTGAGAAAGGAATTTGCCTTGAAGGATCTAGGTGATCTACACTTCTTCCTTGGAATTGAGGTTCAAAAGGTTAATGATGGACTAGTGCTAAGTCAAGCAAAATATGCTAGAGATGCTTGCACGTGTTGGTATGACAAATTGCAAAGGCTCAACCACTCCGTTGTCTCCTTCAGAAAAGATCACAGCACATGAAGGAGAGTTGCTAGGTCCAGAAGATAGTACCAAGTACAGAAGTATGGTGGGTGCACTTCAGTATCTCACTCTCACAAGGTCTGATATTTCCTATGCAGTTAACGAAGTCTGCCAGTATTTACATGCTCCCACTACTCTGCATTGGACAGCTGCTAAACGTATCCTAAGATATGTTAAACATACAGTTGACATTGGGCTGACATTCATGAGGTCCAACTCTACACTAGTCGAGTGCCTTTTCGGATGCTCGATTGGGCAGGATGTGTAGATGATCGTAGATCAACTCGGAGGTTTTGCTGTTTTCTTTGGACCGAATCTCATCTCATGGAGTGCTAAGAAACAAGAGACAGTCTCCGGGTCTAGTACTGAGGCGAGAATATAAGTCCGTGGCTAATGCTACGGCGAAATAATATGGGTACAATCACTTCTTGCGGAACCGGGAGTCAAATTGATTCAGCTCGCCATGCTTATGGTGTGACAATTTAGGTGCCACTTATTTGTCAGCAAATCCTGTGTTTCATGCAAGGGCGAAGCATATTGAGATAGACTTTCACTTTGTTAGAGAAAGAGTTCTCAAGAAGCAATTGGAGATTCGATTTGTTCCTTCAAAGGATCAAGTCGCCGATGGGTTTACAAAACCCCTTCCTGCTCGTAGCTTTGAAGAGTTTAAGCATAATCTTAACTTGTCCAAATCCAAGTTGTGATTAAGAGAGGGTGTTAGAAGTAGTATGTAATATTATCTCCTGTATACGTATTTGTATCAATCTCCTTGTATGAGTTGGCACTGCAATGTGCGTATATATATAGAATCAATCTGGACGTGCTCGGGTATCCGAGTAGACCGTCATATTTTGACAATAAGTAACAACATATGGATAATAATGATTAAATGCACGTTCTGTCTCCCATTTTAGCAATTTTGATTACAAAGATATAACAAAATAAATAGCGAGTATGATATCTTATAGTCTGAAGCACCAAGTTTCTCCAATGGCGTCTGATCTCAACCGTCCGTGTCCCACTGAACAGCTCGCGATCTCCTTCTATCCACAATATTATCCCACCCCTCCCTTCCTCCCAAAACCCCCTCTTCCTCCCCTCATCCATTCCCCCGGCCATGGCCACCGCCACGCTCCCTCTCCGCCTCCTCTCCTCCAGAACCCCAGCCCTCCACGCCGCCTCCTTCCTCCCCGCGCGCACCTCTCTTTCCTTCGCCGCTTTCGCGCCCCGCCACTGGCGCATTCTCGCATCCGCCGAGGAGGCGCCCGCTCCGGTGGACAGCGAGGTGGATGTGCTAGAGGAGCCTGCAGAGGAAGTGGTGGAGGATGCCGCGGTTCCGGAGCCTGTTGAGGTTCAGCTGGCCGCGGCGGGCGCCGGGAAAGACGCCGACATCTTCGCCGTTGTCATGGTGGGTTAGGTCGCTCGTTCACTCACCCACCTCCAAAGTTGCAATTTTGGTCCAGATAAAAATACTAGCGCCTTCTTGTGCCGCATTACTTGAACTCCTGTAAATAGTAGCCAGGAATGAAACGGCACTTCAAATTTATCTTGTGGTCCAGTGGGGATTTCATGCTTCTGTTGGATTGTTGGGCCTGCACAAGAAATAGTTAGGCTTGTGTCAGTACTCTGTTAGCATTTTTGTAATGATTTAAATGGTAGTCTTGCAATGAATTGTATAGGTGCAATTGCAAAATTTCTGAAATGTACAGTGATGCATCATCGGAGACCTTCTGTGTGTTGTGCTTCATATGTGTACTGTGATTACCGGATGAAACTATTTTGATTACTTTTTTTCTGGTTTGCAGATTGGGTCGAGACAATACATTGTGATGCCCGGTCGGTATATATACACGCAGAGGCTGAAAGACGCCAATGTCAACGATCAGGTTAGTGCTTGTACTTTGATACATATTTTCGTTTAAGACTCCCAAGTCTCTGCCTGTCTGTTTTCAAGACTGTAGGTAATGTTTTTGGTATGTTGTTTCCATCCAGCATTTATGGATGGGGAAAGAAATTCCTTTCTTGAATCACCTTACTGCATTATAGACTTGTAGTTCTTATAGCAGTAGTTAACTATGAAGTATTTGTTCCAGAGCTAAAGAAGAGCGCTGTTCTTTCATTTTGGCATGATTTTCATACTGCTTCTAGTGAGTAGGAATACTCGTGACTAGCTATCTTAGGGATTCAAGGAAAGGTCTCTCATTTTAATACCTACTCCCTATGTGCACCCCTTGGTCCTGATGAACCTGCGCAGCATGCACGTGTGGTTAGGAAAGTATCCCACCTGCGGTTCAGTTAGTTAACTTTGTCGATTGGAATGTATAACTGCTGGGAATGAAATCTTGAGGCGTGATAAGATTGTCAAAAGAATACATTGAAAAACAATTTTTCTGGAGGATTGATAAGGTTAGCTGACTTATATTGCTCAATATAGTTGGTTGTGTTAAGCCTGTAAACAAAGATGGTATAAGATCTTGAGGGTGATGAAATAGAGAAAAAATACAAACAATGTAGGTCTACTACGATTATGTTGAATTATCTGTGAAGTAAAGGGACAAACATTAAAAAGATGCTGCAGATAGTACTTTGTGAAGTTATGTAGAATTGGTATTGAGTTAGTACATTATAGGAAATCAAGGAGTCATCCTGCAAGTATAGAAACGTCTTAATGTCAGCAAATGTCTGTGTACCAAAGCTATATTCTGCAACGTCACCTTCATCGGGACCTCCAGAGCCTATTTAGTTGGTCCCGGTGTAGTGGTGTATTAGCTTCATTATGTTCCCCACGGATGGCATTCTAATCCTAAGCCTAAAATCTCACACATTCTTATGGATCCTCAACGCCCCTTTGTATTTTGCCAGAAATCTAACACCCAGATAATGCTTGCTACGCAGATCATATTAAACAAGGTATTACTGGTGTCAACTAGAGACAAAGCTTACATTGGCATGCCAGTGGTGACCAATGCTGCTGTTCATGCGGTGGTTGAAGAACAGGTATGACCAGTGCAAGTTGTGGGGTAAATCGTGAATATACAAATTTTGCTGATACAGGTTTCTCCTCACTATTTGTTACCCAGGGACTGGACGATAAGGTTATTATCTTCAAGTTCAAGAAGAAGAAGAAATACCAGAGGAAAGCTGGTCACAGACAGGTAAGTATATCTACTTGCCGCCCCCATGTTAGGTGGAAGTATTCTAGTCTAGTCATAAGAACTGATTAAGTTCATATTTTGTTTTTGATTTGCAGCCAAATACAAGGTTAAGAATTACCGGCATAAGTGGATATGAGGAATATCCTGCTGACCCAATACTTCAGGTTCCAGCTTAAGTGTAATTGTAAGTTGTTTAGTGACAAACGGCTGGTAGTACATTAGAAGATTGCAAGAGCCTTTTTCCCCACTATTTGCTAAGTTGATGTACGTATTCGAAATGCTACCAGTCATCCAGTTATTCCATCCTTTGTTTATTCCACCAGCTCTCTTGTTCCACCAACTGTATTATCTCTGCCTAAAGACACGGGAAAGCATTTTACTACAATGTGCCATTGCGGGACATCTTAGCTTCAGATTGTGCAATTCTTACAGTTGTTGAGATCTGAACTACATAACATTGCTAATATTACCAGTGTTTTGGATGGCCTCTGTAATCTGCATGCGCTTAGCTTTATGTCTTCATTTTTCGTATTTGGAGTAGTGGTCTTGCAGAACTCGTAGCAAATAAATATGCTTCTGTAGTACATTGCGCATTACATTCTTTCTGGCAGTTCTGACTTTAGTAGTCCTTCTATCCTAGTGCTAGTCATGCTACAATTTTGGATCCTACTTGTTTCAGACTTCTCTAGGCCAAGTTAAAACTTCTCTGAGAGTAACGTTGTAGCCACGATAAGGGTTACTTCATCACAACTAACCAATCGTGGTTGCCACTTTCCTGAAGAGAAAACTTGGTGTTTGCCGATAAGTGCATATATCTATACGGATCGGTGAATATAGAAAAAATGGACATGCATGTCTGTACTCTATAGTGCTTGTAGGTGTGAAAGTAGTAAATAAAAAAAAATCATGCATGCAGTACCATTTTATTGATGTTCCAGGTTTGTTGCTGTACACTGTAGTTATGTAACGCTTGATATTCGTTGACGGCTGGAGTATGAGGAACAGGTAGTGGATTTACCTCATCGTTGGATAGCATCACTTCCATCCTTCTTTTTCGTGCATGTTGTGGCAGGTTTGTTTTGTACTCTGTAGTTATGATCATTTTAATGCTTGATACGCTTGACGGCTGGAGTAGGAACAGGTAGTGAGGTAGTGGATTTAACTCATCGTTGGATAGCACCACTTCCATCCTTCCTAAAATAAAGATGAAAGATCGTTTCTCTGACAGAGCAATGGTTGTGCTCCATTGTCTAAGCAGGCATCAGCATCCAGTGTTTGCGTATACGTGAATGAATTTACCTCCAACCAAAAAGTGGATTAAACATGATCAGATGATGATGGTCTTGGAGTGCATCAGCAAGCTCAAAAAAATACTATGCTAATCTGGGTAGACAGCATGTGCGACTGAACCTCCGCAATTTCCTGCTAATTACAAGTCATCCGAGAAAATCTCCAACATCAGCAGACAATTGCCGATATGAAACAATGCCTGGGTTATCTAGATTACACTGTCCAAATGTTTGTAATAGTCAAAAGTTATGCTGTCTGAGGTTGTCGTAATCCAACATTAACCTGACAGCTTCCCGGAATTTTGTGGATGAGCTAACCTAATACCCGTGGCAGTATGTGAGACCCTTACCAAAGCCTGAAGAAATGCGTTGCTCGTTTTGGCCCTATGCAGAAAATTCCGGTTCAGTCGTCGTCGTCTAGAGTATGAACCGAGGAGTACGACGTACTAAGTGACGTAACAAAACCACAGCTTTGGTGGTTAGATTAAACCTCAGTCTTTTTCTCCTCCCAATTCCCAAATAGCAAAAGAGAAAACAGCCCATTTTCCAATCTCGCAGATACCTACTCCACAGAATTGGGCCTTCCTTTCCTTTGCTCCTCGACAGCTTCGGCCAAGTTGTTTTTTCCTGGTCATTGACGAGGTTTGATGGAATCCATACGCGTGGAATCGTTTGGCCGACCTTTGATTACGTGCTCTAGTCCTTTTAGATCTTGGATTTAGATACTCGTCGCGACGGTGCGCCGTGAGTAGATTCCACGTCAAGAGGGAAAGCGACGCCCAGTTTCGAATCTCCCAGGCTCGTGGGGTATATTCTGTTCTCCATCATGGACGAACCACCGTGCAATTTTTCTTCTTCTACTAGAGCCAACTCTTGACGTGGAACCAATGTGAATAAGATACGCTGTCGCACATACACTGTAATTTCCAAAACAAGCTACAGTGTCTCCAATTCTCGAACGGGCGAGCAGTTCGTCATTACATTGCTTACTTGGTTAGGATTCATTTTAGGTTCAGCATGAAAAAAAAAGGTTCAGCATGTGAGTGTTGTCCCTTGCGGCCTTGCACCAACTATCATTTCTTCCAAGAAATCTCTCAGGAGAGGTCATGGGACGTCCAGATGCACCAACTACTTCCTTTGTTCTAAAGTATTTTATATTAGTGAACGAGAGGGGCATTAGATTATCAACTTTTTTAGGACATACAACTGACATACTATTTATCACATAAATTCATTCAGTGGCAACAGACGAAAATAATCTGAGGTAGGACGAACTTTTAGAAAATGTTGCAAAGACCAAAATAGTCCCAAGACATGTGTTATATATGATTCTAATACAGTCACTTAGAACAATATATATAGAAACGTATTTGATTATAAGTAGAACCTATAACCAACATATAATTTTATGTATTATATCAATGAAGATTTTTTGAATATCCCTTGCTCGATGAGTAACTTGGTCTTGATGATCTTTCTCGCCGGAAAATCCCTTTTGATTATTGCCGTCTCCACCGGTAAAAAACAAAGCCAACAAAATGAGGCGAAGAAGTTGTCGGAGGACACATGGGGTGCCTTTGAAATATCGACAAAAGTCTGCGATTCTCCACGTACTACATCCGTTTCAATGAATAAGGAACACATGTATTCCAAGACGAACTTTCACCAAAATGTTGAGCAACAAAATGTTGATTATATTGCACATAATTAGTACCGTTAGATTCATAATAAAAACACTTTCTAATGATGTTGATTTTATACCAAAAATCTTTTTATATTTTAAATATTTTTTGGTCAAAGAAAAAATACGGAAAACATGGACGTCTTATGCACAGGAATGGAGTATGAATATTAAATGGCTCAAGGTTATCTTCTATATAGTAAGATCCATGCTAAATATTTGTAAAATAAGCAATCTTATTCACATTGAACCTAGAAAATTAGTCTATATTTTTGTCATAATTAGTCTCTTTTTCAGTTCGAAGTCAGTTTTACTCGTAGTGTTCACAAAAAAAGCATAACTTTTTCATACATAGTCTATCTTCGACGTATGATCACTCAAATTGTTTAGAAAAAAATATGTGCATCTAAATGTATCCACTCAAAGTCAAGGTAAGGTGAATGCCCTACCTTACCCTACAGGGAGATTCGCCCCTGAATTCAAGCTTGTGGTTCATCTCATATATAAAGATACACCTTCAACCTTTTGTAGAGTTGTATTAAGAGCCAAATGAATATTGTCCAATTTCAATGGTACGAATCGCAACAATTCCACTCTTATTTATTTTTTGCACTACAACACGTTGTTGTGGTGTTAGTATTATTTAGGCATCTATCATTCGTCGGGGGAGTGAGGGTGGTATGCTCATTGATCACATTGTGGAGGAGAAATGGAGATGAAAAGAAGGAGAGCATGGAGAAAGAGGAAGAGAAAAACTAGCTGCCGCTCACAAGGAAAAAAAACCACGGAGGCTTGTTGAGTTTCGACAAAGCACCAATTCTTTTTTCCTAAAAAGTTGGCGGGAGAGACCATGGGACGTCTGATACGGTGAACCCATCCGTGTATCCTTCCACACGCACATTATTCAATCCGCACCGAACTTATATTTTGTTAGAAAGAATCTTTATAAACGTCAAGTTCTCTTAGGGTTAAGAACAAACACACATTTTCATACAACCATGGTACCACTAACATCGAGAGGGGGGGGGGAAATGTTACTAGCCAATGGTTGAAAGGCGAAAAATAGGAGATAGGGAAAAAATGTACTAGATCACGGCGAGTTTTCATTGTTTGAACCACATGAGTGGCTACATACCCTCCTCAAATTACTAACATCGAGAGGGGAGGGGAGGGCGGGGGGGGGGGGGAAGAAATGTGACTAGCCAATGGTTGAAAGGCGAAAAATAGGAGATAGGGAAAACAAGTACTAGATCACGGCGAGTTTTCATAGATTGTTTGAACCACATGAGTGGCCACCCTCCTCAAATTACTATTTCTACGGAAGATGTCGCAGCCATGGATCACAGAATTGGAAGAGTCGAGATGTAGTGAACCATCCGTGCCTCCACTGACCAAGGGACGTCCAGGTGCAATGAACCATCGCACTTTGCATGGCTAGGTATTGCTCACTCCACATTGGTCTTACCTTTTATTTAGCCCTTAATTACAGGCCTTTCCTACGCAAAGCTCCCCGGCGGTTAACAACAAACAAGCCTTTTTCTTCCACGGTTTCACCTAGCTAGTGGGGAAATAGAAAAACACGCATTGCATCATCGCTCTGTCAGGTCGAGATTAGGTTAATATCAGACATCAAAGTAATTAATTAACCAGCCGGCAGCAGGCATATTAAAAACGTAATGCGAGGTGAGCCAGCTGCTCAAAACCTAACAACGTGGTGCTTGGATTAGAAAATTTTAATGGCGCGCGTCAAGTGTCTTAGCTTGAGGCGAAAGGTAGCTAATCGTTCACGTCGATCGCCAGTTGTTTACGATGATGGCCGCTTGGTCCTCCTCGAAAGGTGCTACCATATGGAAGGATAAAAAAGACGCCGCGAGTCATCGTCGTCGGTGGCAGGCACCAAGGACCGTGGAGATCTTTATTCGGAGCAATACCGTTGTTTAGTTTCGTGCGGAATTAGCTAGCTAGCATCGACGGATCGCGGTCTCAGGTTAGTGGGAGGCATCGTTACGTCCGAACGATCCTTTTCAGCCGTTGATTGATTCTAAGATATCGTTGGAGCTTCCTTTTACGACGCAATCCAAGGTTGGTTACTTTTCTCTTGGAAAGCAGTGAGGTGATTAGATCATCTTCAGCTGCATCCTCTTAACGTCGAGCAACATCATCGGATGAGCTTTATTGAAGACCCGTGTAAATGTTGCTTTCTATGAGGTTCACAATGTTCTTTTTCATTCCAAATTTAACCGTGTTCTTAAACAATTTTACAAGAGTTTCAACACATAAATAGATTACTTCGACAATAATAATAATTATTATAATAGTAATACAACCTATACAATTCAAATGAACTAAAGCTCAACTAGATCACTCAAGTGGCAACATCTTCTTTGAGCCCGATATATGCTCTATCAGATCAAGCATATCGAGGAAATCAACAACCTCAGCCAACATCTCGTGTGTAACAACGACAAAAGGACTTTGCTCTTCCTTCTTCCAAATTCCGAACCTCCATGTTTGGGAGCGACATTCTTCAGCTCGTTTCGCTTGTATTTGTAGAAGACAAGGGAGGATCCTGAAGTCCTTGTCTTCATCTGCGGTGACATTGGATCCTATTTCGTAAATTGATGGATCATCAACTAGTCGTTGCTAGCCATACTTTATGGATCATGCAATGAAGCAATCAATCAACCAAATGGCAACGAGAGAGGCTTGGTGGTGGGGGAGGGGGCATGGTCTTCTTCCAAATCTAGAAATGAAGCCTACCAATGCAACCGGCCAAACATATGCGTTCAAGGCGAGCGCGCAAGGTTGCATCGAGTTTGTTCCCGATCTAGTCGACGAAACACCGGCACGGTTAAAGCTAGCCAGCCTCCTAGACTGCTAGTCAAGGCGGAGAGAGATAGAGAGGGGGGGATTTGTGTATGTGTGGCTGAACTATCAACGTCGAAGGGTGTGGGGGTGTGGGGACATCGTCAATTTAGTGGGATGGTACTTGACTAGTTGCAGCCTGTATCCGGCACATCTAACAGTGATATGGGGTGGCCCGATCTTCTCAGTAAGCAACGGTGGTGATGATGATCACGGGGTGATAGCAGCAGAGGAACACGACGATGTAGTGGATGATAACTTGTATGACGCAACGAGATCTCTTGATTGGTCCACGTCGCCAATGCAACGGCTCTCAACCACGCAAGATATTCGCAACTCCACACACTTGCGCACGTAGCCGCCGACCACGAAGCGGTTAGTTGCAACCGTCTAATTCCCAATGGAACGGCCAGATCACACAAGACTTTATCGGGATCTACACAATATCAAGCAATATGGTGTAGGGAATTCAATAGTTTTGCAGAGCAAACAACTAAGAACTAGGGTTTATCTTAAACGTGGTCTAAAGCAGCTAGGGGGGCGTCCTGGGCACTTATATAGGCGTCTGGGACGACTTCTGGCCGAAAAGATACAAAAATAACCGACCCAGAATAGATCAGGTCGAGACAGACTCGGACTAGTCCGGCCTGGAATCCGGTTGACCGGGTGCTGGGCCGGGTTAGCCGGTCTAGACCGGGCCAGGGACCGGGTGGCAACCGGAAGTGTCGCAGATGCTTTTCCGGTTGGCCCCGGTACGACGCCCGGTTGGCGCCGGGGTGGATCCGGCGTGCCGCCCGGTTGAACCGGGCCAGGGACCGGGCGCGCCGGTCTGTCGGTCGGTCTGACCGGGCACTGGACCGGCCTGGACGACTTCTTCTCCTCTCGCTCTTGCCTCCCGCTCCTCCCTCGCGCGTCCATGAGATATCTTCATGTCCAGCTCCATGTCCAGCTTCACGTCCATCTTGACGTATGTCTTCACGTCCAGCTGCTCTTCTACTCCTCGTGCAATGCTCGTCTCCTCTTGATACCTGATGATACATAAATAACAGGACTTAGGCAGTATAAAGTTCTCATCAATCTGTTGACTGCCAAAACCCACCGGCGGGCAGCGGCCTTGTCAACACTGTAGAGCCGGGGGGAGCCTAGAGCTGTGGCTGGCTGAGACCCCTCCGAGCGACGGCCCGCAATGCTCTTCTGGTCACACGCGGCGTTGCGA
>NC_061509.1:34676-68706 GCF_022539505.1 Lolium rigidum | reverse complement strand
TCATCCCGCCGTATTTACAAATAACACTTCCTATTACAACTCTATCTTTTCCTTAAATACATCTTGGGCTGTCGAGTCTTCTTATTCTTCGGGTAATGGGCCTTCAATAAACCCCGGGTACTATATTAGGCAGGCCCATTTGGGATGCCTATGTCAATGACGATGGTGATGAGGATGAAGGTGATGCGACTACCCGCAATGATGGCGAGAGCTCCTACTCCTCCGAGCATCAGTTCTATTGATGGGTGCGATAGCATCTCTCCTCTTTTCTTCGCCTTTTTGGAGTTCCGATGCCAAAGGGGGAGAAGAGAGTAGAGTCTAGGACCACGGGGTTCTTTGATTGTCACAAGCCATGGGAGTTGCTTTATTTGGATTTTATATGGCTTGTGCGTATTTGCTTTGATTTCTCAAGAACCATTTGCTACTTCCAATAATTCGTGTATGGATGTGTATGGACGACTATTATGTGTGCTACTCTATGTTAGGATGATTATGTGTGCTATGCTTATATATCTTGATATGCACATCTCCATACCATGCTTGTTTCCTAAAGATATTGGGGGAGCTTCTCATGTTCCACAAATGGTGCACTTTGCATTCAAACGCAAATTCTCCAAGTGCACACATTATGGGGGAGCTGTCGTAATATCTTATATGGAATCAAGGTTTAGAGCTTAACATAATATCTATTTGTGACTCTAGCTTCGGTTTGTCATCGTATACCAAAAGGGGGAGATTGTAAGGGTATTTTACCCTTATCCATTATTTTGGTAACAATGACACCGTGCTAGAGTACTTGGCCTAATATGTTTATAAGGATAATCTTAGGTATTAGGCAAAGAGGCATAAATGATGTATCAAAGGAACAAGAAGGCTAAAGGAGACCCCCCACTTCAACAACAATCGAAAAGGGGTCTACAGCAGAAATCCGGTCTGCCGCCCGGTCCAACCGGCCCAGCAACCGGCCAGTCCGGCGTGCTGATCGGTCAACCGGTCACCAACCGAGGCGAGTCCGGCGCACGGCTCGGTCGACCGGTCGCCAACCGGGCTCCACACGAGGACATAGCAAATCCGGTTGCCGGCCGGTCAGCCGGCCTACAGACCGGCGAGTCCGGCGTGCGGCCCGGTCGACCGGTCGCCAACCGAGCGCCAACCGGCCGCCAACCGGAGGAGCTCCAGGACGACGCAAAGGGAATCCGGTCGCTGGTCCTGTCCGACCGGCCTCACCACCGGACTGTCCGGTCTGTGGTCCGGTCAACCGGGTTTGTCGAGGGAAAAGTTGAGGTGGCAAGTGACCAACGGCCATATTTCGAAGAACACTATAAATAGGCCTTCTCCTACCTCTGAACAATTAGGCACTACACTACAAGCTGTTCTTGAGCTCTCTCTCTCTTACTCCATTGCTAGAAACACCAAAAGCCTCAGATCTACCTCCTCCTCCATACAAACTCAAATCCCTCCGGGGAATCGTTAGAGGAGGACCCGATCTACTGTTCTACCAAGCCAAATCTCATTCCCCCTTGTATTCATCGAGAAGCTTGCTTCCTAGGGTTCCTTGAAAACCCTAGGTGGGCAAGAGGAGTCCGGAAGCATCCGGACTGTGGATTTGCTCCGGGCAAGATTGTGAAGGTTTGGAGGCTACCTCAAAGTCTACCACAAGTGAGTGAGCTATTCCTTCGTGGGATAGGCTCCGGAGAATAGGGTGATCCTTCGTGGCGTAGGGAATCCTTCGTGGGACCTCCACCCCTCCAAAAGTGACGTACCTTGTTGCAAAGCAAGGGAACATGGGAATACATCCTCGTCTCCGCGTGCTATCGGTTATCTCTAACCGAACTCCTTACTTGTGATTTAGCTGCCTGTGAGAGCCTTCGTGCTCGAGTTAGTTGTATCCTCATATAGGTTGCTCCACCTAGTTTGCATTAGGCTCACCTTTATATTCCGCAAAGCCTAATATTGCAAAGAAAGAATTAAAACTTGTAGAAACCTATTCACCCCCTCTAGGTTTACCATCTCTATACTTTCACCCTCCCCTCCTCGTCGTCCCCTGAGACCGCCGCCGACGAAGCCTGGCGTGGCCGGTGACGGGGGCGGCGGGGTTCCTCGCGAGGTCTCCTGGTGCGGCGGATGGAGGATCGCCTCCGCACTAGGGGGATGGCCCCAACACTTGGAGGTGATGGCGGCGTGGCGGCACGGCCCTCTCGCCGGGCGGGCGGTGATGGCGGCGGCGGCGTGGCCCTGGTCTGGTGGCGCGTTTTCTTCTCACTTCTTCGCCGCGGCCTCGTCGGGCGAGCAGGGATGGGGGCGGCGGCGCAGCCCCAACCTGGCGGCGTGGTCCTCTCCTTCCTTCCTCGCCTCGGCATCGCCGGGCAGGCGGTGATGGGGATGGATCTCGTACTGCTCCTCCTCAAGGTCTGGGACCATGGCACCAAGGGCGGCGTCCCTGGATGGCGGGGACGGCGTCGACCTGGTGGCAGGTGGCGGGCGTCTGGTGCCGCTGACCGTGGCACCGTGGTGGTGGTTTTCTCCCTCGCCGGAGGAGATCGGCTAGTTGTGTGGCTAGCCGTGGCAATATTTTCCCCATTTCGAAAAATATATATAACATATATGTGTGTTGTCATTTTTTTCAGAATTTTTGAACATGTTTTATCTTTGCAAAAAAATAATATTCTCATAGATCCAATCTAAGTCTTCCCCGGCTTATTAGCAAGAATGTGCATATTTTTTATGTCTGTTTCTGTCTTCTATCGTAGGATCATCGGTGGCCTGATGCATTTGCTGTCGCGAGGCAGGCAACCTCAGGGTTTCTTTTCTTGGATGTTCGACTTCGCAGTTTAACTTTGTCTGAATTTTTGATCTTGTTGACCTTGGATGACTTTTTTTAAATCCTCGTGCGTGGTTTTGAAGGAGTATAATTTTCTTTTCCACTAGGAATTTCAGTTGTGAAACTTGACATCAGCCACATTACGATCATCTTAAAATGCACCCTCAAATCTGTTAAGGCAATATACTTGTTGTATTACCAGGGGGCCAAAGGCCACAATATATAGTACATCTACAGGTGCACATATGCAGAAAGCCCCCTAACATATGCGGAAACTACAATATACAGATATATACATCTAACACCCCCCCTCAAACTCATGGTGGATCCACAACACTGAGTTTGGAGAGTAAGAAATCATGCCGCGCTCGAGTCTGTGCCTTCGTAAAGAAATCCGCCAACTGCAAATCTGAAGGCACATAATGAACCGCAACAACATAATCCTGTACCTGTGCACGTGTGTAAAAAGCATCAACACCGATATGCTTGGTTAGCTCATGCTTGAACGGATCACGTGCAATACTGATAGCACATGTACTGTCAGACAAAAGTGGAGTGGGTGTCGTAACAGAAACCCCAAAATCTGCAAGCAACCACCGTAACCAAGTCACCTCAGCAATCAACAAAGCCATAGCCCGCAACTCAGCCTCAACACTCGAACGGGAAATCGCGACTCGTTTCTTCGTCTTCCAAGCAACAAGCGAACCACCAAGAAACACACAAGAAGCGTAAAGCGAACGACGATCCGTAGGATCACTCGCCCACGTAGCATCCGAATAGCACCGGAGCCGGAGAGAGCTGGAACGGGAAAGAAAAGGCGACGAGTGATCGTGCCACGAAGATAACGAAGAACACGGAGGAGATGACTATAGTGAACAAGTGGTAGGAGATGAGACAAACCGACTCGGAATATGAACAGGATAAGAAATATCGTGACGAGTGACGACAAGATAAACAAGACTCCCAACAAAATGGCGATAACGGGTGGGATCGTGAAGAGGATCACCATCGCAGGGACGAAGCTTAACATTAAGCTCCATAGGAGTATCGACCGTGCGCTCATCCCCAAGAGCAAAGACGAGCAAGAAGATCCCGAATGTACTTTTCCCGAGAGATAGAAAAACCATCGAAGTGGAGGAAACCTCAATGCCAAGAAAATAGCGAAGAGGACCAAGATCAGTCATAAGAAACCGATCACGAAGACGAGCCTTGACAAAGGCAATATATTCAGGATCATCACCGCAATGATCATATCATCAACATAGAGAAGAAGAAGAGTACGTCCACGAGGAGAAGTGTGAACGAAAAGTGCCGGATCATGAAGACTAGGAGAGAAACCAGCAGCAGTCACCACAGAGGCGAAGCGCTCAAACCAGGCACGAGGGGCCTGTTTGAGACCATAGAGAGAACGTCGAAGACGATAAACCATCCCATCGGGAACAGAATACACCGGAGGAGGCTGCATGTAAACCTCCTCACTCAACTCGCCATTAAGAAAAGCATTCCGAACATCAAGCCGGGAGACGCACCAGCGGCGAACGTAAGCAACAACAAGAAGGGTACGCACAAGTAGTCATATGAGCCACAGGGGCAAAAGTCTCATCATAGTCACGGCCGTGCTCCCGCCGAAAGCCACGAGCCACAAGACGCGCTTTATAGCGCTCAAGAGATCCATCGAGCGAGTCTTAATTTTATAGACCCACTTACACGTGATAGGACGAACACTCGAAGGTGGAGAAACAAGATCCCAAGTGCCGGTGCGCTCAAGCGCAGCCGATCTCCTCAGCCATGGCAAGCTGCCATTCGGGATGACGCTCAGCATCCCGATAAGAAGTCGGCTCGGAAACGACGGAGAGACCATACCGACTAGGAGAGTAACGAGCCGGAGCACGACGCCGACGGACAGGCCGTGAAGGGGGGAGGTCATCAGCAGAGGACAACTCATCAGAAGAAGCGGAAGAAGGGACAGCATCAGAAGGATCCGAAGCCGGAGAACGAGGAGTACTAGGTGGACTAGACGAAGGAGAGGATGGCGCCGAAGGGGGCGCATCAGGACTAGGAGGGGGAGGAGACGAGATAGTAGGAGGTGCATCCGGAAAAAGAAGAAAAGAGATATCATCCACCGGGTAAGTACCCGAGGTGGGACGAGGATAGAAGGGACGCGTCTCATCAAACGTGACATCACGAGAGATGCGCATCCGACGACCAACGGGGTCCCAACAGCGATAGCCCTTATGCTCATCACTGTATCCGAGAAAACACACTCAACAGATCGAGCGGTCAGCTTGGTGCGATCGCGAGGAGGGAGAAGAACATAGCAAACGCAACCAAATAAACGAAGTGTCGAGTAATCTGGAGAGCAACCGGAAAGACGCTCGAGAGGAATGCCACCTTGAAGGGCAGCAGAAGGCTGAATGTTAATGAGGTAAGTCGACGTAGCGACAGCCTTAGCCCAGAAATGCGGCGGAAGAGAGGAAGCAATCATCATAGCACGGGTAGTCTCAAGAATATGACGATGCTTACGCTCGGCGACACCATTTTGAGCATGGGCGCCGGGACACGAGAACTAGTCAAGGGTGCCCTGCTCAGCAAGAACACCACACAGGTGGTGGGAGATATACTCTCCTGCAGAGTCAGCACGAAACACACGAATAGGCGTGGAATACTGAGTACGAACCATGGCTGCAAAACGCTGATAAATAGAAAGCACCTCACTGCGAGAGTGCATAAGAAACAACCAGGTGTATCGCGAAAAATCATCAATAAAAAAAATATAGTATCGATGACCCCCTTTCGAAGGATAGGGAGCCGGACCCCAAACATCCGAATGAACTAAATCAAAAGGTCGCTGAGATACAGACGCACTATTAGGATAGGGAAGCTGAATCTGTTTGCCTAGCCTACAACCCTGACACGAATGCAAAGACACATCTCCCGAGACAGACCCCAGAAGACCACGACGAACTAATGACGATAAACGGGAGCCACAGAGGTGACCCAGCCGATGATGCCACTGCTGAAAAGATCCATTGACAGAAGCAGCAACCGCAGGAGAACTGGCAGATGAAGTGGCAGTAGAAGGAACGCGAAGCCAGTCTAACTCCCAGAGCCCCGGGGACTCAAGGCTGCGTGGGCCAGCTCCAACCAGGGCCTGTGTACGGTGGTCCTGAACAAGCACAAGAATCAGCGTCAAGAATGACGCGACAACCAGAATCAGTAAGCTGACTAGCGGAAAACAGGTTCATCTTAAGACTAGGAACATGAGAAACATCAGGAACATAGAAAGAGGTAGTAGAAAGGGTGCCTCGACTGGATACAGGGAGAGAGGTACCATCAGCCGTGATAACACGAACAGGCGAAACAAGAGAGCGAAGAGCGAGAAAGAATAGAAGACGCAGAGGTCATATGAAAAGAAGCTCCGTAATCCGGATACCACGGGGATGACGTACTCGACCGTGTGGAAGATGGTGGTCGCACGGTGCCGAAGAGCCAGGCACGGAACCAGCGAGCATCCGTCGAGGAAGAGCCTCGTACTGCGGCCGAGCGCACCACGAAGACCACTGGATAATGTCCCGATCGGATAGCGCAACGAAGAAGATCCCGAAGAACCGACCGACGACGAGTAAGATGCGGCGGGCGTAAGCCGGGATCCCTGCGCGCCAAGTAGAGATAGTGTGGCCAGGTGCCTGCCACGGTAGGTGCAAGGAGGTGACGTCGAACCACGAGGCCGCCGGGGCCGACGCCGACCCCGGAATGGAGGAGTATGAAGTATCGGCTGTGCCGGAGGCCGCAACGAAGCCGGCGGCATAGGAGGTCCACGCAGCAGACGGCACATGAGGACCACGAGCAGCAAGAACGAGAGGGAACCTCAAGAAGACCGAAGCACCACGAAGACGAGTCTCCTCAGCACGAAGCTCGGCAAGTACCTCGAGAGCGGAACACGACCACGAGCAAGCAGCTGGGCCCGGCGCGGCTCAAACTCCTTACGGAGCCGCGACAAGAACTCAAAAACGCGCCGAAACTCCGCGATCCGCGCGCACAGTCGGACGACAGGGGATGGTGTGGCACACACAGCCGTGCGGAGAGAATCAAGCCGACGCCAAATAGCAGCACTCCGAGTGTAGAACTCATCAATAGTAGAGTCACCCTCGCTGAAGGGCATGCTCCGGCGGACCACGTATAGGTAGAGAGCATCCCCGGACGGCCGATAGCGCCGACGAAGAAAAGCCCACCGAGCAGCAGCGGTGGGAAGACCCATAAACTCAGCAACGATACCGAGGCGCGTAACACCGGAGGTGAGAACAAGCAGCAAGACACGAGCATCCTCATCTATCCACCGAGTGTACTCGGTCGGATCCAGCCGGTAAGTCGCAACGGCGTGAGAGTGGTCCCGGACCTTCCGGTCATAATCAGCTAGAGCGAGTGTCATCAAGCACTCTTGGCTGCATCCTTATCCGCCTCGAGTAGCATCGGGGGCAAGGGCACCAGGTGGCGGTGCAACGAGCACCGTAGGAGCAACGGGGCGCGGCGGACAGGAGACCTCGCCAGAAAGCACACCCCAAAGACGAAGACCGCGCATGTGGACGCGCATGAAGCCAGCGAAATCAGGGTAATTCGCGCCATCGAAGATCACCGGGCAGCGAGGGATCGCAACATAGCCCGAGGAAGACATAGCTATCTTTTTTTTTTGATTTTTTTTTACCTCAGATCGAAGTCAACTGCGAAAACGAGCAAAGCCGGCGACGCAGATCGGGGAGTCAGCGGCGCGAACCAGAAGCAGAGCAGGCGGGGAGAGAGCAGAGCGGGCCGGAGCGGGCCGGCCTGCAGCAGGACGAGGCCGAGGCGATCCTGGTCCTGGCGGGCGTCGGTCCTGGCGATCGGGCGGCCGGACCTGCAGATCGAGCGCGTCCTGGCGAGCGAAGGCGGCCGGACCTGCAGATCAAGCGCGTCCTGGCGAGCGAGATCGGGCGGCCGGACCAGCAGAATCGATCGCGCGCGGGCGGCCGGACCTGCAGAATCGGGAGCGGAGCGGACCTGCGGAATCGGGAGAGGAGATCGGGCGGCCGGACCTTGCAGAATCGGGAGCGGAGAACAGGCAGGTAGAAGCCACGCGTGGGGAAGAGCAGAGCGGAGGACGAGGAGATCGACCGGGAGACGAGATCGATCGGCAGACAACGAAGCCGGCGGTGGGGCGGCCGGGAACAAGGACTAATTTTGCTCTGATACCATGTTAAGGCAATATACTTGTTGTATTACCAGGGGGCCAAAGGCCACAATATATAGTACATGTACATGTGCACATATGCAGAAAGCCCCCTAACATATGTGAAAACTACAGTATACAGATATATACATCTAACAAAATCAAACCCCAACTCGAGTAAGTAACTGGAGGCTTAGCCCAAGTATAAAACTTGAAGACCCAGACAGATTGAGACACAGTACACTTGCTGAAAAATGGGGCGAACAGAAGCACTTGCAATCCATAAAGTTCAGCAAGCGAGTTCTTACTTTCTCCTTAGGTGTGCAAATAGCGGAAATTCAATTCGGCTCCCGGGTGCGTATGCTCCCTCTACCAATAAAACATATTTTGAAGTGTGAAAAAATTTTCACAAAATTTTTTACATGTACATCTCCATAATATATGTGTATGCGTCAAGTTTCACAAAAAAATACTTTTTTTTGTGGCCTATGTAAAAAAGAGAAAACTTATCCTTTAAAAAGCATTGTTTTTAGCATCGAATTTTGTCTTTTTTACACACGTCACATGATAAGTTCATTTTTTATGAAACGACTTTGTGAGCGCGTAGCACGTGAAGATGTACGTGCAAATTTTTCGTTTTAATTTTTTGAAATTTAAAATACATGTAACATGCATTTCAAAATATAGGGAGCATATGCTCCCATGTTCCAAAACACCACTCCCTGCAAATAGTACAAATGATACGGCTTGTGTGGCGTAGCTTTCCTGAAATCTTTGGGAGTAGTCTGCCACTACAGACCCGGAAAAAAAATCTGCCACTACCGGTGGCACAGTGGCAAAATCTTACATGAAAGCTCTCTGCACGATGCCGCCCACATCTCTGAACTGTGAGGCACAGGGACAGTTCACATGCCATGTAATGCAGCTCTCCGAATCAGGATTTGTAATCTTGAAGATGTCCTGTCACTGCCGCACAAGTGCAAGATGTATCCAAGACTCTTTCTTTAGCAATTGTATCCGAAGACTCCGATGCTGATTTTTTTTTTTTTTTGCGGGGATACTCCGATGCTGATATTAACGTCGAAGTCTTGCACACATATACATATCACAAACACAATCTTTGCATGTTCTCGTTGACACAGCGGAACACGGTCACCGTGCATGGCAGAATGTACATCGCAGCACGGATAGAAACAGTAGCAAACAGATATAGACAACAAACCTAAATCTCCAGATCATCTCGATCCATTGGTCAGTGGAGGTTGTCCGTCGCATTCCTGGCTGTTCTCCGCACCCTTACCTTTGGCCTCCTCTTGCGCGCGAGTTTCGCCTCGAGCGCCCTGACCTTCTCGCTCAGCTCCGTGATGATCCCCATCTGATCGTTGCCGGACGATAGGAGCTTCTGCAGCATCTCCTTCAGCTTCAGGTTTTCGTCGGCCAGATTCTTCTCGTCGTTCTTCACAGCTTCGTGTGAAACAGCAGCAGCAGCTTCCTCAGAAGCCATCTGGACTGCGGCATCTTCTTTTGGGTCACCAGATTGAGGTTCTCCGCCAGGTGTTCCTGTTTCACATACTGAAGCTTCCTCCAGCGTCTCGTTGCATTCGCTTGTTTTATCTCCGCTGAGATCCTCATTCTGAGGGTGGCCTTGGCTCTCCAATGACATCTTGGAGTCAGGATTCTCATGGGACATGGTACCATCTTGATGCCACGGTGACTCGTCGCTCACGCTTTCAAGCAGGACAGGTTCAGCACACATGTTACTCGGTGCTCCTGCGACATGCAGAGTACTTTCCACGGTCTTGGCTTCGTTTTCTGACGATAAAGCTTCACCCTTCTCTTCAGTACAAGAACCTCCTATCGGTCTCTCCAGATGAGACTCATTTGTCTGATCCACAAGCGCTGGATCGTCCTCGTGAGAAACCTCACATTGCTTAACCGCCTCCGATTCCTGCAACCCAGATTCTTGCAGAGCAGAGTCGCACTGCGGCGTTTCTTCAAGCAAGGAAGATTGCACTGGGTTCTCTGAAACTACGGTGCTAACACAGTCCATAGTACTGTTATCACCCGCCGTAAGCTCTGGTGTTCCATCTGGTCCTCCGGTTGATGAATCTTGCATAGTATCAACTTGGCTCTGCGTGCTGGCATCCATGGCTTCTTCTGGTTGATCTCCTGGGCTGAATGCTACGGACGAAAGACGCGGATCATGCTCATGTAGCACTGGATCCTTCAGATGTACGGGATGCTGATCAAACTGAGCACTTGTTTCTTTGTATTGATCATCTTCAGTCGCAGCAGCAGCAGGTTTCAGCGCTGAGCTTTCTGGACCTTCCGCCACACAATCCTGTTTCATCGTACACTGCGTTAATAATTTATTCACAAGCCCAATCTTGATATTGATCCCACCATCAAGAATTCAAGATAAGTACAATGAGAACTCACTTTATCAACTAACGCTCCGCTTTGCATAGAGAATGTGGCCGTTGCAGCTGTACCGTCCTCAGTGGCACCAGGAGAAGAAACCCCTGTATTTAATTCGTCAGTACAACTACCACATTCAGTGGAACCCCAGCATTGTTGCAGCGTACTCGATTCCTCTGATACAGATTTATCTAGCAATGATACGGCACAATTTGATGAAGATACTTCAGGTCCTTCATCCTTTGCTGCGGCTTTCTCCTGTCGGCATGAACACTGTCAATATCTAACTTGGGAAGTATAAAATAGCATGCATCTTGTTAACCAACTAACTGATATCGTAGCGCTGGACAAGAGTGTATACAATATAGAATAACGAAACTTACTTTTTCAGGGAGTTCTTCCATTGACATGGTATTTGATTCTTCCATGTGGTGCTTCTGATCTGTGGAATGTCCCGACAGAGCTGCATCACATGTCAGGGCATCCATCGATGATGTTCCTTGACATTCACCCGGTAATGCAGCTTTCCCCTATTAGACATGGTTGGCGATTGGTGTTAGATGTACCACTTGAAGATTAAACTGGTCGTGCCAACTAGCAATTGCAGGGTACCCAACAATCCAAACAAAAGTTAACTTACTTCATCATGTATGGTACTTGATTCTTTAATTTCATGTTTCTGTTCAGTTGAACTTGCATCTTGCCTCAACTGCTCGGGAATTCCAGATGAAGCTCCTCCATTCATCATCTCCGAGTAGTTAATTGAGCATGTCCCTTGTTCTTCCACAGCTCCTGCAAATTTTGCCTGCAGGCATATAATTCGGTAAGAGTTATATATCTTATATATTTACCAACTGAGGCTCATTTCAAGATCCATGTTAATCCTAAGAAAGTAGAAAATACAGTTCCAATAACTGTAGAATCCTAATTATGCTTCTTGAATCAAATAACAGAAATGAAAGCAAATGTTACAAAAACATAATAATTTACCAACTCAATCCATAATAGAAATAAAAACACATGCCTATGTAATACAATTATAAAAGCAATAATTTACCAACTCAAGCTATAATATAAATAAAATACATACATATCTAACACAATTATCAAAGAATACACACTTTCAACTAAAACGAATAAAAGGCCTCTGCCTGCTGAAAACAAATGAATTCCACCATATTAGTATAAAACATTTGATAAAAAATAAAATCTCACTTAGCCCCAAAAGCCAATAACAGTAGAAGTAATTCCTATACTGGGAAAAAGAGAGCAACCGAACAAATTACGCCACCTGAACAATGCACTACTGGATCAACCACATTGTTAAACAATGGCACGGCATCCAATTTTGTTCCTGTAATTCTAGCTTGCACAGTTTTGTATGCAATAAACGCTTTAAGATATTTAAACTTTCTAACCCATGCTGGGTCACAGTTTAACAACTAGTTAAACTAACTGGTTGTGCCATTAGACAGACCATACCAAGACTAGCAAACAGTACGGAAGGAAATGAAACTTACTTCCTCAGATACTTCTGCTGTTGAGACATGAGCTGTAGTTTGTATAGCATTGTCAGTTCTATCTGGTTCCTCATTCTCACTCCTAAAGTGATTAGGCTCACTAGGTAGCTGCTTGCAAAAAGAATCAAGCTCTTCCTGCAGAGACACTAGCTCTCGAGCTACAGACTTCCTTGCCTCCCTCGCACTTGGATGCAAACCCTGTACAAGTATATCAAGTGTTAAAACCAACGATAGTTCAACGATCACCTAACATACAAGTTTTTTTATGTATGGGAAAAACTGAAACCAAGCTGAAGAAACACCATACCTGAATGCTGTCAAGACTCAAGAGTAAATTCATGATGGTCTCGTTGATAGCGACTTCCTCTTTCACTGTCAGCTGCTTCGAAGAAGCTTCAAGGCCTTGCAGCTGCTTCTTCAAATCTTGCATCTGATCATGTACTTTCTTGACCTTCCGGAGTTTCTCCAAAGGTCTCCATCTTCGTACATCGTACCCTCTGTACGCAGACTGGATACGAACGGCCGCATCAAGTTCTGATAAGTTGACTTCACGGGCAGATTTTGAAACTTCGCCTTGGAATTTCTTCTCATCCTCCTCTATTCTTTTGTCACATTCTTGCAAGCTCCCGTCACTTGTATTTTCTTGTGCTTTGACACTGATGCTGGGTTGCACCTTCTGATCAACCTTCGTAGAAATGTCTTCCTCCTGCGCAGGCTTCCCACAAGCATCTTGCACTATTACATTTCTAGACCCTATTCCTTTCTCCATTTCAGATGGTTTTTCTTTCACCGGCATGTTACTCTCTTTGTTAGCCCCTGATAGCTTTGTCTCCTGGTTCTTCCTTTGGGCCTCTATCGTATCATTCTCCTTTTCGCAAACCTTGTTTGTTGCTGGGTTGAGTGACCCTGAAGACATGTTTCTTGATTTCTTCTTTGGCAAAGGATCCACTCTCAAGCATACAGGAGGTAACTTTGAAGGCTTAGCTTTTGATGTTCCAACGTGGTTACTTTTCTTATTTTCTCCCTCCTTTTCAACCTTGCTGGCCTTCTCATCATTCTTTTTCTGATGATCCATAACAGGGATGGTCCTGCAGGTATGGACCTTCTTTTCATCACCCTCTTTATCAGGTACAACTGAAACAGCCTTACAATTTTCCTCAGCAGGTTTATTCTCATTTTTTACCCCTCCCGGCACAACTGGAATGGTCTTACAATTTCTATCCACTGTCGTGTCATGTTGATGCTCAGCACCCGCAGACCGATTCATCATTGATGACCTTCCATTGTGTTCTCCAGAGCCATCCCTAGGATCAGGCTTCTGATCATTATGGCCATCTTCAAACAATGACAGGGGAATGATCTTGACATCTGGTGAATGTGGAGCTTTCTTACTGACCTTCGGGATCTGATCGACCTCCTTGAATTCTTTAGTTTCTTGTTTAGGCTCATCATATCCTTTTGGCATCCAAATTACTGGCCACTGTAATTGTCCTGCGTTATGATTGTCATTGCTCCGTTCTTTTCCATCTGCTGTCCATTCCCCACTCTGAGGAAGCCATTTACTGAAGAGATGAGGTGGCACTTCGAAACCCCTTCCCTTAACATGATCTTTCATGTTTCCGAACGGAAGCCGCATCGCCGGATATTGGTAACTCGGGTGGCCAATTATACTGGAATTATTTGCACCCTTCTGCTCAGTGTCAGGCTTCACTTCAGGCATCTCTTCTTCGATTTTCAAGTTGCTCTTCTCTCCCCCATGGCAAACATGGTTTGGACACCCACAGCAATGGCCCTTGAACTTGCCATAATCATATGGCATTTGATCAACAGGATACGGTGGCGGTGGAACGAAGTATGAGGGACAGGTGTTAAGGTGATGAGGAAACGGACCATGATAATACAGATGAGATGGTGGAAATTCTTGAGGAAATGGGGGTCTGAAACTGTAGTAACCAGGAGGATATGTCTTGTTGCAGCAGCTATGGGACTCCGGAAGGTGTGAGTGACTTGTGCTACCACTGTAAGGCAAAGTTCCATAGCTTGGTGGGCGACATGACGAGTCCATTGCCATCTGCCGGTGGCCGGCTTCCCAACCAGGTGGGGGGTAATAGGGATATGGAGGATGATCTCTGCAGTATGAATAATATGGATCCATGTACTGATTTGTTGGATACATTATTTACTAGCTTATATACTGGTAGAATAAATGCGTCGACCTGTTGAACAGGTTGCACGCCTGTGATACCTGCAACAATAAAGATGAAATAATAGATTAGTTTGGTGTTGTACATAATCCAAGTTTGAATACAATAAATAAGTTCAAAAGCCAACAGCTAACAGTAATGGACATGGTGGGTTGGACAAAGCGATGGACAAGATGTACATACCATAAAACTGCTACAGAGGACAGGGTTTTATCATACTTTTCGGGGAAGAAATGGGCCAGGTAAAAAAAAAAGGTTTTATATTTAGTTGAGGTAGAAATTCGTAAATTATCTAATGCTACATGTTCTACCTATCATCAAACATAAATAGTCCTTTACTAACTACTCCTTCCGTTGAGAACCAACATGTGGTTGGATGGTTAGTAGGGCAGTGGTACCCCAACCCATCAGAGTTCAAATCCCAGATTTGATACTTTGGTGTCTCATAAAAACAGAATATTCTTCAGTGAGAGGCGATGTTCCTGTCGATGCCTGTGGTGACTTCGTCAATCTCAAGACCCGCCGAATCAGTTCTTCGACGCAGACTCTTGGAGATGCTCATAGGGATAGAGTGTGCGTGCGTTCAGAGGGGTGAGTGTGTGCGCGTATGTGTGAGCATCTTTGATTGTACTATGTTTCGAAAAAAATAACTACTCCTTCCGTTCCAAAAAAAATGACGCACGCTTTCCAAAAACTGAAGGTTGACAACAAAATTAGTCCAACAATACATGATTTATTCATGAAATTCATACTTGAAAGATGTTTCAAATCGTGTAGTTTCTTGGCACGTAACTGACATTTTAATGACCAAATGTTCGGTCAAAGTGAAATGAGGTACTGTAGTATTATTAGTTTGTTGAAGATACAGAAAACTGATGGCATGATTTCCGGGAAGAACTGGCACGAAAACCAATCAGCCCTCTAACCTGGACACCCCAGCAGAAACAAAACCTACTCCAGTCGATACTGCAGTACATTTGACACTGACAGTATCGACGCATCCCAGTTCCATTTCTTCCCCGCAATTTCTACTGACCCAGCATACCCTACCCCTCGCACAGGCCAAAACATCTACTAGGTGATTGGTGTTCTAGAAAAATCGACTAGATGATTGCCCGCCCTTTAAAAAAAGAGACTAGGTGATTGCCCGAGTGATTCTTCCGTGCTAATTGGTCGGTCCTCTAACAGAACACTCAAATACAGTAGCATTTTCGATGATGTAATTGGGAGAGGGGGGAGGCAAGGGGGTGCTTACAGTTACAGCGCGTGTGGAGAAAAAAACGAACGGGGGTGCGTTGCGGATGCGGATCAGACGGACCACCGCAGAACGAGCTTCTCGTCGTGGGCGCTTCTTTTGCTGATTGTTCTTCAACTCTTGTCAGAGCGAGGCGCGCGGAGAAGAAGCAGGTATTTATGCGGAGGAGTGGAACTCGGGGGAGCGTTCGGGAGATTTCGCGACGCGATCGGCACATTCTTTCTTTCTTTCTTCTGGCCGCTTCCAGCACATTCCTCGCTCCGTCGCCCCGAACCCGATTAGCCAGCCGCTGGGCCCCGACAGAGAACACATTCGAGCCACCAGCCGGAACGAAGCAGGCTATAGGGCGCATTAGCCAAAAGCCCATTAATTGCAGCTTTCCGGAATTTGGATCTTCGCACGACATACTCGGCCCGACTCACACGCTGTTTGAAGCAGGCCAATTTAATATAGGATCGTGCTGAGCGTCCCCGGGATCAAATCCCCCGATCCCCCCGGGTCCGCAGCCGTTCGATACGATCGAAATAACCGTTCGATCTTGGTCAATGATGCCCCGCGTGAAGAAAGAAGGGAAATTCTAAGTAAAAGCGCCGCACACGCGCTCTCTGGTGCGGCGGTTACCTTGAGATTGGTGAAAGTGCATCCCGCTCCTATAGAGGCCACGACCATCGCACCTTATCCCTTCCTGAGCAACTCTCAGCCACAAACTCACTCCTTCTCTCTCGGCCACATGGAAGAAACACCACATCACAGAGGCGCTAGAGTGGGTACGCCATGCCGGAGAGACAGCCGAGTACCACACCGGAGAAGCGCCGGCCACCGCGCCGGACCACCGCATCGGAGCGCCGCACCGGGAGTGCAAGGAGGAGACGCCGCACCGGGAGCGCAAGGAGGAGGCGCTGCGCCACGGCGCCGGACCACCGCATCCGCCGGGAGGCACAAGAGTAGGAGGCCGCCGTCGACAAGCAGGCAGCAGCAAGGAACATGCAAACGCAAACATGGAGCTACGGACAAGAACGATGTGGCTCATCTGTGTTATCTAGGCAAATGGAGAACGATGTGGCTCATCTGTGTTATCTAGGCAAATGGAGTAGATGATTCAAGGACTCGATTCCATGAAGAAGGTGAAGGATTTGATTCCATGCATCTCAAGAAATTTGGGGGAGAAGAGACCCATAGGTAGCGCACTCAGAAATTGGCAGGCAGGAGTAATTAACCTGATAATATACCTAATTAATCGGGTAATTATGAATGCACTAATTAACCTGAAAAATATGCACTACTAATTAATATGGCAGCTGCTCCGAATTAATGTGGCAATTAGGACTAAATTAATCGGGTAACTGTAAATATCCCAACTGACCTAATTAATCCTGTAATTACTCCTAATTAATATGGTAATTATCCCTAATTATATGGTTTTGCATTCTGCTTACGGTGTCCTTATCTTCTAAATTTCTGGCGATGGTTCAGGTAACGGAAAGTTATTTAACGAGAGCTGCACTTTTGGCCCAACAAGACCCATCATTATATTTGCTTGCGCGGGCCGAGCAAGAGCTGACAGCGTCTTGTGTTTTCGTATGACTACGAGCCGCCGCACAGGATGGGTATTATGCGGCGCCGCTGCCTAGTCAAGTCCAAGAAAGAAAGACCGGAAGGAATTTCTCTTGGTATTGGTACCACACACGAGCTTGCAGCCACGCCGGCAAAGCTGCGTTTCGCTTGCAGGACCGCCGGTCGCGCGCGCCGTCAGCTCCGCCGCTCCACGTTGAAAGAACCTCCGCCGACGCCGGTAGCACCACGGCCCATCGCATGCAGCAATGACGCCCCGTTTGTAGCAACCGCCGCCGCCGCCGCTTGTGGCAGTTGTCGCCAACCCTTGTAGCAGCCGCCAGCATCGATTGTAGCAGCAGTTGCTGCTGCGACATGTAGCATTGGCCGTCGCCGATGTAGCAGCCGCCGCCCTGCAGGTAGCAGACGCCGACGCCGCATGTAGCAGCAGCCGCCGCCTATTGTAGCAGAGGCCGTCGCCCATGTAGCAACCGCCGCTGCGACATGTAGCAGACGTCGTCGGCCATGTATAAGCATCCACCGCCGCCCTGGTAGCACACGCCGACGCCCGCATGTAGCAGCTGCGGATGTCCCATGTAGCAGAAGCCGTCGGCCATCTAGCAGTTGCCGCCACCTTGGTAGCAGACGCTGACGCTGCATGTAGCAGACCCCGACGCCCCTTGTAGCAGAAGGCACTGCCGCTCACAGCACCTGCTCCCGTCCCTAGAGCTCCGTCGGCGTCCATGGCGGGCTCAAACTAGCGGCCCCGCAGGCGTCGCCCGCGTCGCTGCAAGAGAAGATGACAAGCTCGAGCTCACGGCGGTGGAGCCATGGCGCGCTCGCGGCAGGACGAGGAGGAGGCGGGGGGAGGGTGGGCTCGGGGCGGCGCTGTGAAAGGCAGCGATCTTGCGCACGGCAGCGGATGGCCATGGTGTGCGGTTGCGGAAGAGATTAGTGCAAACGGATAAGAAAAGGAGGAGGAAGGAGACGACACACGTGGGTGGGCCCCCTGGGACACGCTTCGCTCAACAGAGGAGGAGGATGCGAGCGTTCGGTTCCCCCGGAGGATTCTAATCATTTTCCTTTAATATACTCCAACACAAAACTAACTTTTCTGCAAACTTAATCAGAAATCTGATTATTCTCAAAAAAATATATCAGAAATCTGACTCTTTTCGGCACCGCCACACGCTCCGGCCGTAGAGTTGAATAGGCTATCGCTAGAGCCTCCGGAGGTATCGTGGCGATAACCCCAAAGCCATTGTGTATGTGTACGCGGGAGTACAAAAAAGAGATGGAACCCGCTAAATATTTGAAATGGTTTTATTATAGGCCAAGGTTTGGTCAAAATGTTAGATTTGAGGATTTGGCCCAAACACTCCTAGCTAGGTCAAACAATTGATTAGTTGTTTCCAGGTCCAGATGCAAGGGAGCACAAGGGTGGTCGTGTCTCTTCGGGAACGTCATTTATTTCATCGATGTCCACTCCCTCACCCTTACCCACTCACTCTCTTCTTAGGTCTCCACCTCTCCCACCCTCCCATCTCACCAGGCCAAGACCGTGGAGACGATGTCTACTACCCCTGTAATAGTGGTTATATCTGCAGGGGGACTGGCGGTCTGTAATTCCCAAACCCTATGGTAGGATGGTGACATGGTGACATGATTGTTTCTTGTAGATTAGTTACCATCTATCCGTTTGTGTAGACTAGCACTACATGCAATGTATATAGATTTGGAGCGAAATCTCACTATTGTCAACATAATGTAGTTTGTTTTGGGAGGGGTCGATGGTTGATGATGAATCATATGAAGCCATCATGCATGCATGCATGCTTAAATCCATTTGTACGCCGGTGATGATGTGTGTGCCGACCATTGATGTTTGCTTGGTCGATTTTTAAGCTAATGATGACATGTAATGTCATACTGTGACAACACGGCTCATGGAGACCGGTTTAACGAGAGTTAGCCTGTTAGAGAGGTGTTGGCTATCCCAAAAGGGCTAGCAAATGTTACATAAGATCATTTTTTTCTCCCTTCGCCTCGTCCACTAAGTAGGAGCTCAATCCTCTAGTGGAGATCTTAGGAATGCATCCAATCCTTTGCAAACCTCTGGTAAATATTAAATAAATTCTTTCGACGATTGCTTCTGCCTGGAATCCCTTTAATTCTAAGAGTATTGGGATCGAAGGGAATGTTTGAAATTTTCTCAAACCACAAAATTGATTGGTCAAAATAGTTATGAAGCTTTTGTATCATGGCCAAGGTTAGCTTCTCTCTCAAATCACTCACAAAATTCTCGACGAATTAAGGATTGAAGGTAGGAAAGAGGGAGGGAAGCCCGAATCTTATATTTGAAAATGGGGACTCTGAAGAGGTAAGGCCTTTATAAAAGCGAGGGCGGGAAACTAGTTGTTATGGAGCAAACATGACATCATACGGTAAGTTTTATACAATTAGCTGAAAGTTTGGTATGCACCCTTCACTACAGGTGCCGAAGAGTTTGGCTTTCCAATCATCGGATAGTCAGGCCCGGTTCATAGAGGAGTCCCGTACATAAGTCAAATGATGTACTGTACAACGTTACAAGTGGGTTTACCCTTAGTTACTAGCATCGGAAAGTTCAAAGGCAGCAAAGAACACCTAGACATGGGTCATCCAGTGTATGACACCTAGTGGAGGACACCTTGCCACCGGACAGTTCGACACATTAAGGATCAAATAGTCCAATGCGCTATAAAAACATTTTATTTTACCATGTTGTCTTATCTTCTTTAGCAAAGCTTCAATAGAAATTTCTTGTGGATCGTGAGGCAATATAGTAGAGAAGGTACATGTTAACACCCGGATTTTTAAGTCCAGATGCCTATTATGTCATTCATCGCAATCCCAGGAATATTGTTGTTGCGAGGCATAATAGTTGAATATCATAGTCATCATTCATTACAAACCATATTGTCTTATAACTTGAATCACATGATCCATATTACACAAATAGTTGATCTATTGATCAACGAACAAACACAAGTTCATAGCGGAAGCGTAAAGATAAAGGAACTCTCTAGTCCATAGGTCAACGCTTGACGTCGGAAGACTCCTAGTTGTCGTAGGCGTCATGCTGGTCATCTCCTTGGTAGTTCTGTTCATCTTCATACTCTAGCCATTTGAATAGCCAGGGACAAAGCCGTGAGTACTTCAAGTACTCGCAAACTAATACTAGTGTAAGTGCTAGACAATTCTAGTAAGGGTGCTAAGCTCTAGTTTATTTGCATAAAGCCAATTTTAGTTCACAAGTATTTGAGAAAAGACTTATTCATGTGCTAGACTAACTCAAGTGGGAACATTAGTGTCATTCCCACAACATTGTTGTGATTCAAAGTCAAGTCACCACTTCACCGTTCATTTCACCAACATTTTCAAGAATCTGACACCGGAAACTGTATGGCCTTTCCAACCGTCCGTAACTGTGGACACGACTATTCGAATAGGTTTACACTCTGCAGAGGTTGCACACTTGTGCCACAACATTCGGACGGTGCCAGTGCATCGTCTTCTCCGGCGAGATTGAGCTACGGGCGCGGCGAGCCTAGGGGGTCGGCGAGCTCACCGTTGCTCCAGCTAGGGTTGGCAATAGACTCGAGGAAGATGTCAATGAAGGGGAATAAGCTGGTAGCAGTGGCGTCGCTCGAGGAGGCCTGGTATCAACGGCGATTGCACCAGGGCTTCCGCGGCTCCGATCGATCGATTGGGCTTGCTCCGGTGACGATTCGATGGGTGGAGTGGTGGTGAAGAGTCAGGGATGAGAGGAGAGAGTGATGGTGTGCCTGGATTGCTTAGGGGAAGCCTCTATTTATAGAGACGCAGGTGTGCTGCGGGGCAGAGTCGAGGGCGACATGCTCGCGGCGATTCCGGCGAGTGTTGGGGCTAGGCGAGGGTGCAGCAGTGTTCTCCTCCTCCAGGCGAAGCTAGAGGTGGCGACAGCTTGGTCGGGCGGCGTCTGGAGAGCTAGCTTTGCTTCCATGTCTGGCGGCGGCGTCTACGGGATTTTCTTCGTCGTCTCCGGCGGCGGCGGTCCAGGGTCGGGTGGAGCGCGTGTCTGGCGGGTCTGAGGTGTCACGGCGATGCTCAACTCGTTGCTAGCGGGGCCAGAGCGATGTCATACTGGTGGGGTGGCGCGTGGCCAGTGCTGCCCGCTGCGTGCACACGCGCGACACGAGCGGCATACTGGGAGGGTTTGGGCGCGCGTTCTCCGGCGTTGGTCGTCGTCAAGCTCGACAGTGGCGTGGCTAGGGAGGTGTAGGGAGGTGTGGTGGCGTTGTTGGACAAGGTGGCCAGGGTGGTCGACGATGGAGAGGAGAGGAGGTGCGGCATGGCCGGCATGGTCATGTACATGCATGCTAGCCCTCCTCTCTTAGGGTTACTATGGGGCATTGAGTGAGAGAGGGAACCAGGGGACCATGTAGAGTAGTTTAGGACAGGTTAGGGTTGAGTAGAACACTATTTGAAATAGTGTTGAATTGTTCCCTATTTGAAAATTGCAAATTTTGTTCAAATTCAAATGAGTTCAAAAGGTGGCAAGATTTGGAAGTGGTGTGTTTGAGTGAGTTGTAAATGACCAGAGAGAATGAGAGGTGGTGGTGGAATTTAGAAAATCAAAGAATTGCAAATTTGGCTAAGTGTGAGATTGTTCCACATAACAAAAAGTTCCAACTTTACATGAGCATAGAATTTTATACAAAGTGAATTTGGAATGGTGGTCTTTACCAAAGTTGTTCACCTTGATGTGCTCTTGGATTACATGCAAAGAATTGGGAAAGTTTAGTTTGAAAATTTTGAATTGCAGAGGCTCAAAGTAGTGACCAGAATGTAATTGGCAGAATTGACCATAATCACATGTGATCACAATTTGAGTTTGAATTTGATTTGATTTGTGTTCCTTTGATTCCAAAAGTTGTAATAAGTGTTTAGTAACATAAAAAACTAATGGTGAAGACCAAAATGGTCTAGGGTAAAGATTTGCAAAAATGGCATAAACCATATGTGAGGGTTTTAGGGTTTATTCTTATTTGATTTCTTTCTCTTTTTGATTTATTTGGTTGGTGATCTTTACTTTATCACATTAGGGTTTTAGGGTTTATCATATAAACCATATAACAATCATCATGGCATATCACTCAAATGCAGAAGTCCTATGCATGGCACTATATGCAAATAAAAGTTTTTGTTGGTTTGAAATTTTGATCTCTGGAATTCTTCTTCTCTCTTTTATTGAAATTTTGGGATGTTACAAACCCTTCCCCCTTACAAAAGATCTCGTCCCGAGATCTAAAAGAAAGTAGGTACTAAAGAGATCTGGGTACCCCTTCTTCATGAAGTCTTCACGTTCCCAGGTGGCTTCATCTTCAGTATGATTGCTCCACTGTATCTTCAGAAACTTGATGCTTCGGGTGCGGTTGGTTCTGTAAGCTTCCTCCAGGATGCGAATCGGCACTTCACGGTACGTCAAGTCCTGGTTGATGTCCACCGATCGGTGATCGATGTTCTTGAACACTTCGGTCTTCTCGGGGACTTCAAGGCACTTCCGGAGGAGTGAGATGTGAAACACGTCGTGCACAACCGACATTTCTTCCGGTAGCTCCAGTTGATAAGATACTTCGCCTCGGCCGACTCGGAACTTTGAAGGGTCCGACATATCGGGGTGCAAGCTTTCCTTTCAGCTGAAATCTCTGCATTCCTTTCAAAGGGGATACCTTGAGATAGACGAAGTCTCCGATCTCGAAGGTCATCTCTCGGCGTCTCTTGTCGGCTTAGCTCTTCTGTCCTGATTGCGCCGTCTTGAGGTACTCGCTGATCTTGTGTACTTTCTCTTCAGCTTCACGAAGAACATTAGGTCCAAAGACTTGGCTTTCTCCGACTTCCGACCAATTTAGAGGGGTACGCCCTTTCCTTCCGTACAAGGCTTCAAAGGGGGCCATCTGTAAGCTGGATTGGTAGCTGTTGTTGTAAGAGAATTCTGCGTAAGGCAAGCAGTCTTCCCACTTGGATCCATATTCCAGTACACATGCTCTCAGCATGTCCTCCAGTATCTTGTTGACTCTTTCCGTCTGTCCATCGGTCTGAGGGTGATAGGCGGTGCTGAAATTCAGACGGGTTCCTAGTCCTTCGTGCACTTTCTCCCAGAATCTTGAGGTGAATTGTGATCCTCTATCTGACACTATCGACTTCGGGGTTCCGTGCAGGGCGACAATTCTGGAGATGTACAGTTCAGCTAACTTTGGGCCTTGGTATGTGGTCTTGAAGGCGATGAAATGAGCTACCTTGTCAGTCTATCGACAACTACCCATATCGAATCATTGCCTTTGCTGGATTTGGGCAAACCTGTGATAAAGTCCATTCCTACGGAGTCCCACTTCCATTCTGGAATCTGCAGAGGCCGTAGCAGTCCCGCAGGTCGCCGATGTTCCGCCTTGACTCTCCGACGGATATCACACTTGGCGATGTAGCTTCCGATCTCTCTCTTCATTCCATGCCACCAGAATTGCTCCTTCAGGTCTTGATACATCTTGGTACCTCCGGGGTGAATTGAGTAAAGGGTGTCATGGGCTTCTTGCAGGATGACTTGCTTCAAGTCTGAGTCCGATGGTACACAGAGGCGTTCTTTGTACCAAAGAACTCCGGCTTCATCTACGGTGAATCCAGGGGCTTTTCCTGCGGCTATCTGTTTCTTGATCCCGTCGATGCTAGCGTTTCCTTTCTGGGCTTCCTTGATCTGACCAATCAAGGTGGGTTGCAGTTCTATGCTGGCTAGGAATCCTTCACTAACAAGTTCTAGGCGAAACTGTTCAAACTCTTGATACAGGTGATACGTCTCCGACGTATCGATAATTTCTTATGTTCCATGCCACATTATTGATGATATCTACATGTTTTATGCATACTCTATGTCATATTTATGAATTTTCCGGCACTAACCTATTAACGAGATGCCGAAGAGCCAGTTGTTGTTTTCTCATCGTTTTTGGTTTCGTAAATCCTAGTAAGGAAATATTCTCGGAATTGGACGAAATCAACGCCCGGGGGCCTATGTTTCCACGAAGCTTCCGGAAGACCGGAGGACTTACGAAGTGGGGCCACGAGGTGGCCGGACAACAGGGCGGCGCGGCCCGAGTCTTGGCCGCGCGGCCCGGTGTGTGGGCCCCTCGTGATGCCCCTTTACCCGCCCTTCCGCCTACATATAGTCTTCGTCGCGAAACCCCCGCACCGAGAGCCACGATACGGAAAACCTTCCGCAGACGCCGCCGCCGCCAATCCCATCTCGGGGGATTCGGAGATCTCCTCCGGCACCCTGCCGGAGAGGGGAATCATCTTCCGGAGGACTCTTCACCGCCATGGTCGCCTCCGGAGTGATGAGTGAGTAGTTCACCCCCGGACTATGGGTCCATAGCAGTAGCTAGATGGTCGTCTTCTCCTTATGTACTTCATTGTCTGGATCTTGTGAGCTGCCTAACATGATCAAGATCATCTATCCGTAATGCTATATGTTGTGTTTGTTGGGATCCGATGGATAGAGAATACTATGTTATGTTGATTATCAATATATTACCTATGTGTTGTTTATGATCTTGCATGCTCTCCGTTATTAGTAGAGGCTCTGGCCAAGTTTTGCTCTTAACTCCAAGAGGGAGTACTTATGCTCGATAGTGGGTTCATGCCTCCATTAAATCTGGGACGATGCGATGAAAGTTCTAAGGTTGTGGATGTGTCAGTTGCCACTAGGGACAAAACATTGATGCTATGTCCGAGGATGTAGTTATTGATTACATTACGCACCATACTTAATGCAATTGTCTCGTTGTTTGCAACTTAATACTGGAAGGGGTTCGGATGATAACCTCGAAGGTGGACTTTTTAGGCATAGATGCATGCTGGATAGCGGTCTATGTACTTTGTCGTAATGCCCAATTAAATCTCACAATACTCATCATATCATGTATGTGCATGGTCATGCCCTCTCTATTTGTCAATTGCCCAACTGTAATTTGTTCACCCAACATGCTATTTATCTTATGGGAGAGACACCTCTAGTGAACTGTGGACCCCGGTCCTATTCTTACATCTGAAATACAATCTACTGCAATTGTTCTACTGTTTTCTGCAAACAATCATCATCATCCACACTATACATCTAATCCTTTGTTTCAAGCAAGCCGGTGAGATTGACAACCTCACTGTTTCGTTGGGGCAAACTACTTTGGTTGTGTTGTGCAGGTTCCACGTTGGCGCCGGAATCCCTGGTGTTGCGCCGCACTACATCCCGCCGCCATCAACCTTCGACGTGCTTCTTGACTCCTACTGGGTTCGATTAAACCTTGGTTTCTTATCGAGGGAAACTTGTTCATAGTGCGCATCACACCTTCCTCTTGGGGTTCCCAACGGACGTGTCAACTACACGCATCAAGCAAATTTCTGGCGCCGTTGCCGGGGAGATCAAGACACGCTGCAAGGGGAGTCTTCACAATCCAATCTCTTTACTTTGTTTTTGTCTTGCTTTATTTTATTTACTTTCTTGTTTGCTGCATTATATCAAAACACAAAAAAATTAGTTGCTAGCTTTACTTTATTTACTGTCTTGCACTCTATATCAAAAACACAAAAAAAAAATAGTTACTTGCATTTTACTTTTGTTACCATGTCTAGTTCTGCACCTGTTACTTCTTCACCTGAGGAATTAGTCTTCACTTTTAAACAAGGGGATGAGGAGAGTTTTAAAGATGCTTGGTCCAGAATTTTTACTTCTTATCGTAAAGATGAACCTCAAATGACTCTAAGTTTGCTCCTTAGTAATTTTTATTTTGGTCTTATGATTCGCTATAGATATGCCTTGGATGCTGTAGTGGGAGGAGATTTCCTTCATTGCAATGGGGATCAAACTTTTAATGCCATAAAGAAGTTGGTTGCATCACATGATTCAGCCTAATAACTTTGATTCAGACCCTTATTAGCATTTATAATAGATTAAACACTCTTGAGACAAGTGCATCTCGCTTGAATGAAAATTATAGATATGTTCGTAACCGTCTTGATCAAGTTTTAGTGAACTCTGAACCTTCATTATGGGATCCTACTATTAAAATTGTTATCGGTGACCAAACTCTTCATGCCAATTGTGATATAATATCTGAATTTTGCCTAATGCCTAAGAGTATTCATGAATCTTTGAAACTTTGGGGATTCGTTGAAGGGGAGAAGGAATAACTCTTATTGATAACTCTGTTATAATTCCTAAAGGAATAGCTGCGGGTGTGCATACAACCATTCTTGGGAGAACAATATCCATTGATTATCTTGTTATTGAATGTGCGGGAACGGGACAAATCACACTCGGAAGATCCCTGCTCGAAACTATTGGGAGCAGTCATAGATATGGGAGAAGGCACCCTAAAATTCACCTCTACACCCGGGGGTAGACATATATTTCCTAAATCAAAGAGTAAGAAAAAGAACAAGAAAGGTAAGGGTAAAGCCCAAGGTAATGTCGATGCTTCATCTCTTGATAACACTTGATACACACTTTCTGCGCCTAGCTGAAAGGCGTTAAAGAAAAGCGCTTATGGGAGACAACCCATGTTTTTACTACAGTACCTTTATTTTATATTTGAGTCTTGGAAGTTGTTTACTACTGTAGCAACCTCTCCTTATCTTAGTTTTGTGCATTGTTGTGCCAAGTAAAGTCGTTGATAGTAAGGTTCATACTAGATTTGGATTACTGCGCAGAAACAGCATTTCTTTGCCGTCACGAATCTGGGTCTAATTCTCTCGTAGGTAACTCAGAAAATTATGCCAATTTACGTGAGTGATCCTCAGATATGTACGCAACTTTCATTAAATTTGAGCATTTTCATCTGAGCAAGTCTGGTGCCTCAATAAAATTCGTCTTTACGAACTGTTCTGTTTTGACAGATTCTGCCTTTTATTTCGCATTGCCTGTTTTGATATGCTTGATGGATTTTTCTATTCCATTGACTTCCAGTAGCTTAGTGCAATGTCCAGAAGTGTTAAGAAGGATTATGTCACCTTTGAACATGTAAATTTTAATTGTGCACTAACCCTCTAATGAGTTGTTTTGAGTTTGGTGTGGAGGAAGTTTTCAAGGATCAAGAGAGGGAGATGATACAATATGATCAAGGAGAGTGAAAGCTCTAAGCTTCGGGATGCCCCGGTGGTTCACCCCTGCATATTTTAAGAAGACTCAAGCGTCTAAGCTTGGGGATGCCCAAGGCATCCCCTTCTTCATCGACAACATTATCAGGTTCCTCCCCTGAAACTATATTTTTATTCCATCACATCTTATGTGCTTTGCTTGGAGCGTCGGTTTGTTTTTGTTTTTGTTTGAATAAAATGGATCCTAGCATTCATTGTGTGGGAGAGAGACACGCTCCGCTGTTGCATATGGACAAATATGTCCTTAGGCTTTACTCATAGTATTCATGGCGAAGGTTGAATCTTCTTCGTTAAATTGTTATATGGTTGGAATCGGGAAATGCTACATGTAGTAATTCTAAAATGTCTTGAATAATTTGATACTTGGCAATTGTTGTGCTCATGTTTAAGCTCTTGCATCATATACTTTGCACCTATTAATGAAGAAACATCTAGAGCTTGCTAAATTTGGTTTGCATATTTGGTCTCTCCAAAGTCTAAATAATTTCTAGTATTGAGTTTGAACAACAAGGAAGACGGTGTAGAGTCTTATAATGTTTACAATATGTCTTTTATGTGAGTTTTGCTGCACCGGTTCATCCTTGTGTTTGTTTCAAATAACCTTGCTAGCCTAAACCTTGTATCGAGAGGGAATACTTCTCATGCATCCAAAATCCTTGAGCCAACCACTATGCCATTTGTGTCCACCATACCTACCTACTACATGGTATTTCTCCGCCATTCCAAAGTAAATTGCTTGAGTGCTACCTTTAAAATTTCTATCCTTTACCTTTGCAATATATAGCTCATGGGACAAATAGCTTAAAAACTATTGTGGTATTGAATATGTACTTATGCACTTTATCTCTTATTAAGTTGCTTGTTATGCGATAACCATGTTTCTGGGGACACCATCAACTTTATCTTTGTTGAATATCATGTGAGTTGCTATGCATGTTCGTCTTGTCTGAAGTAAGGGAGATTTACCACTCATTTAATGGTTAGAGCATTCATATTGTTAGAGAAGAACATTGGGCCGCTAACTAAAACCATGATCCATGGTGGAAGTTTCAGTTTTGGACATATATCCTCAATCTCATATGAGAACATTAATTGTTGCTACATGCTTATGCATTAAAGAGGAGTCCATTATCACGTTGTCTATGTTGTCCCGGTATGGATGGCTAAGTTGAGAATAATCAAAAGTGAGAAATCCAATGCGAGCTTTCTCCTTAGACCTTTGTACAGGCGGCATAGAGGTACCCCTTTGTGACACTTGGTTAAAACATGTGTATTGCGATGACAATCCCGGTAATCCAAGCTAATTAGGACAAGGTGCGGGCACTATTAGTATACTATGCATGAGGCTTGCAACTTGTAAGATATAATTTACATAACACATATGCTTTATTACTACCGTTGAAAAAATTGTTTCTTGTTTTCAAAACCAAAGCTCTAGCACAAATATAGCAATCAATGTTTCCCTCTGTGAAGGGCCCTTTCTTTTACTTTTATGTTAAGTCAGTTCACCTATCTCTCTCCACCTCAAGAAGCAAACACTTGTGTAAGCTGTGCATTGATTCCTACATACTTGCATATTGCACTTGTTATATTACTTTACATTGACAATATCCATGAGATATACATGTTATAAGTTGAAAGCAACCGCTGAAACTTAATCTTCCTTTGTGTTGCTTCAATACCTTTACTTTGATTTATTGCTTTATGAGTTAACTCTTATGCAAGACTTATTGATGCTTGTCTTGAAAGTGCTATTCATGAAAAGTCTTTGCTTTATGATTCATTTGTTTACTCATGTCATTACCGTTGTTTTGATCGCTGCATTCATTACATATGCTTACAATAGTATGATCAAGGTTATGATGGCATGTCACTCCAGAAATTATCTTTGTTATCGTTTACCTGCTCGGGACGAGAAGGAACTAAGCTTGGGGATGCTGATACGTCTCCGACGTATCGATAATTTCTTATGTTCCATGCCACATTATTGATGATATCTACATGTTTTATGCATACTCTATGTCATATTTATGCATTTTCCGGCACTATCCTATTAACGAGATGCCGAAGAGCCGATTCTTTGTTTTCGTTGTTTTTGGTTTCAGAAATCCTAGTAAGGAAATATTCTCGGAATTGGACGAAATCAACGCCCAGGGGCCTATTTTTCCACGAAGCTTCCAGAAGACCGGAGGACTTACGAAGTGGGGCCACGAGGTGGCTAGACAACAGGGCGGCGCGGCCCAGGTCTTGGCCGCGCGACCCTGGTGTGTGGGCACCTCGTGACGCCCCTTTACCTGCCCTTCCGCCTACATATAGTCTTCGTCGCGAAACCCCCAGTACCGAGAGCCACGATATGGAAAACCTTCCAGAGACGCCGCCGCCGCCAATCCCATCTCGGGGGATTCAGGAGATCTCCTCCGGCACCCTCGCCGAGAGGGGAATCATCTCCCGGAGGACTCTTCACCGCCATGGTCGCCTCCGGAGTGATGAGTGAGTAGTTCACCCCTGGACTATGGGTCCATAGTAGTAGCTAGATGGTCGTCTTCTCCTTATGTGCTTCATTGTCGGATCTTGTGAGCTGCCTAACATGATCAAGATCATCTATCTCGTAATGCTATATGTTGTGTTTGTTGGGATCCGATGGATAGAGAATACTATGTTATGTTGATTATCAATCTATTACCTATGTGTTGTTTATGATCTTGCATGCTCTCCGTTATTAGTAGAGGCTACTGGCCAAGATTTTACTCTTAACTCCAAGAGGGAGTACTTATGCTCGATAGTGGGTTCATGCCTCCATTAAATGCAGGACGAGTGATGAAAGTTCTAAGGTTGTGGATGTGCTTGTTGCCACTAGGGATAAAACATTGATGCTATGTCCGAGGATGTAGTTATTGATTACATTACGCACCATACTTAATGCAATTGTCCATTGTTTGCAACTTAATGTCTGGAAGGGGTTCGGATGATAACCTGAAGGTGGACTTTTTAGGCATAGATGCATGCTGGATAGCGGTCTATGTACTTTGTCGTAATGCCCAATTAAATCTCACAATACTCATCATATCATGTATGTGCATGGTCATGCCCTCTCTATTTGTCAATTGCCCAAGCTGTAATTTGTTCACCCAACATGCTATTTATCTTATGGGAGAGACACCTCTAGTGAACTGTGGACCCCGGTCCTATTCTTTACATCTGAAATACAATCTCTCGCAATTGTTCTACTGTTTTCTACGCAAACAATCATCATCATCCACACTATACATCTAATCCTTTGTTTACGAGCAAGCCGGTGAGATTGACAACCTCACCGTTTCGTTGGGGCAAAGTACTTTGGTTGTGTTGTGCGGGTTCCACGTTGGCGCCGGAATCCCTGGTGTTGCGCCGCACTACATCCCGCCGCCATCAACCTTCGACGTGCTTCTTGACTCCTACTGGTTCGATTAAACCTTGGTTTCTTACTGAGGGAAACTTGCTGCTGTGCGCATCACACCTTCCTCTTGGGGTTCCCAACGGACGTGTCAACTACACGCATCAACAGGCTGGGCTGCTCGATTGTGATCATGGAGTTCAACTGGCATGGCAGTCGACTCAAAGCATCTGCTACCACATTGGCCTTGCCGGGGTGGTAGTGAATCTCCATGTCGTAATCCTTGATCAATTCGATCCATCGGCGTTGTATCATGTTCAGCTCCTTCTGGGTGAAGATATATTTCAGGCTCTTGTGGTCGGAGTAGATCTCGCATTGATTACCCATGAGGTAATGACGCCAAACCTTCAAGGCTAGGACAACGACTGCAAGTTCGAGGTCATGGGTTGGATAATTCTGCTCATGCTGCTTCAGCTGTCTTGAAAGGTATGAAATCACTTTGCCTTCTTGCATCAAGACACATCCAAGACCGATCTTGGAAGCGTCGCAATAGACGTCAAAGGGCTTGGTGATGTCCGGCATGATTAGGATTGGGGCTGAGGTCAGTCTACTCTTGAGTTGTTGGAAACTCTCTTCGCATTTGTCAGTCCATTCGAACTTCTTGTCCTTCTTCAACAGTTGGGTCATTGGTCGAGCGATGCTCGAAAAGCCTTCTACAAATCTGCGGTAATATCCGGCTAATCCAAGAAAAGCGCGGACCTCGGTTTGGGTGGTTGGGGCTTGCCATTCCATAACGGTTTTGATCTTGGCGGGATCTACGGCAATTCCTCCTGCAGACAAGATATGTCCCAGGAATCCAACTTCCTTCAGCCAAAACTCACATTTGCTTAACTTGGCATACAACTGGTGGTGTCTGAGGGTTTCTAGGACAGTCTCCAAATGCTGTTCATGTTCCTCTTCGGACTTGGAGTAGATGAGCGTCGATGAAGACAACGACAAACTTGTCCAAAAAGTTCATGAAGATCTTATTCATGAGGTTCATGAAATAAGCGGGGGCATTGGTTAATCCAAACGACATGACGTTGTACTCATACAACCCAGATCTGGTGGTAAAGGCAGTCTTTGGAATATCGGTGGCGCGAATCTTCAGCTGATGATAACCAGTTCTAAGATCTATCTTTGAGAAAACTTTGGCTCCGGTTAACTGATCAAACAAGTCTTCTATCTTGGGTAGGGGTATTTGTTCTTGATGGTGACATCGTTAAGTTTACGGTAGTCCGTACATAAACGAGTGGCACCATCCTTCTTGTCCACAAACAAAACAGGTGATCTCCAGGGGGATGCACTAGGTCGAATCAGACCTTTGGCTAACATATCATCTATCTGCTTCTTCAGCTCCACAAGCTCTGTTGGGTTCATGCTATAGGCTGTCTGCACTATAGGTCCAGTTCCGGGGATTAACTCGATGATGAACTCGATATCCCGATCCGGGGGCATACCGGGTAGATCATCCGGAAACACATCAGGATATCGACAAACGACCCTGATTTGATCCAGAGTTGGCTTGGCTACACTTTGGTTGCGAGGTGAATTTTCACGGGTAGTCTTTCAGAGACATGTTCTACTAGGATACCGGTGCTGCTAGTCATGGTGATGGCTTTCTTGGCACAGTCTATCAATCCATGGTGTTTTGACATCCAGTCCATTCCTAGTACGACTTCCAAACCTTTGGTTCCCAGAATGATTAGATTGGCATAGAAATCTACTTCATGTATTCTGATGGGTACATTTTTGCAAAATTTTCTGGCTTTGGTGGTTGATCCGGGGATTTGAACTATCATAACATGCTTCAAACTGATAGGTTGTATTTTACTTGTTGATGCAAAGTCTTCGGTGACAACAGAATGAGATGCTCCGGAATCAAACAACACTCTGGCAGGGATGTGGTTGACAGAAAACATACCCAGTACAACATCTGGTGCTTCCTGGGCTTCTTCGGCGTTCATGTGGTAGAGATGGCCGTTGCGGTTGTTGGGGTTGTTGGGGGCGAACTTCTTGCCGGTGGAGACACGGTGTTGCTGCTGAGCAGGTGCAGCGGTGTTTCCTGCGAGCTTGGTGAGCCTCTTAGGACACTCGTTAGAGTCGTGCCCCACTACTCCGCACTCATAGCACGTGATGGTGGACTTGTCCTTGGGGGCAATGGGGATGGCGTTGCTCCCAGTCCTTGGAGCGGTGTTGGTGTTGTTGTTGTTGGTGTTGGGGGCTCTGGGCGGAGCGCGGTTGTTGTTGTTGTTGTTGTTGTTGGTGGTGGTGGTGTTGTTGTAGTTGTTGTTGTTGTTGTTGTGGCCTCCTGGCCTGGAGTTTCCTCCACTTCGGTTCTGATAACCGGGGCACGAGTTCTGCATCTGAGGCTTGTTGTTGTTCCTTGGAGTGAAACCTCCGCTTGAGCTGGGGCGATACTTCGGGGCATTGCTAGGCCCACTCTGGTGCATCATGCGGTGTTTGCGGTTCTCATTGGCTTGGTTCAGCTTGCCTTCCATCTGGATGGCGGAATCCACTAAGGCTTCAAGGTCGGCGAAGGGGATGTTGACGAGGACATTCTGCATCTCATCATGCAATCCGTTCAGGAATCTCTCCTGCCTCTTCTCGGTGGTGTCGGTCTCGTCGGGGGCGTACCTTGACAGTGTAAGGAACCTGTCGCGGTATTCTACCACCGTCATGCGTCCTTGCTTGAGTTCGCGGAACTCATCCCTCATCTTCTTGATAAGACCCGGGGGCACATGGTACTTGCTGAACTTGAGCTTGAAATCTGCCCAAGTCATGACTTGACCTCCGTTCATGGCACGGGTGCTAGTCCACCAGGCTCGGGCTGGTCCGGCAAGGTAGTGAGTTGCAAACAAGACCTTCTCGTTGGCTTCTACTCCGGCTACTTCCAAATTGTTCTCCATAGTATGGAGCCAGTCGTCGGCGTCGAGGGGTTCTTCAGTCTTACGAAACACCGGAGGGTTGGTGTTCTGGAAGTTCTTGAGCTTCGAACCGGGGTGGTCATGATTTCCATGGCCTTGGTTGGCAAGGTTTTGCAGTGCTGTGATGTTGGCTTGGCGTTCAGCTCTATCAGTCTCCCTGTCGGCCATCAGGGTTTGCAGCAGTTGCATCATGGCATCGTTGTTGTTGCGATTGGGACGGGCCATCTGAACATATAGAAGATCATGAGATAAGAGGGAAATTTCTATGGTTTATTTCAAAACTTGAAAACTTGAATACTTTTGATGACAAACACAAACATTCATTCATTCATTCAACATCACACCTTACAAACTAACACTTAACACTTCCCATGGTTTTAAGAACCATTCATCATGCTACGATACAAGGGACGGGATACAACTCACACCTACATAAGTGATCAAGTGCAACTACTCCTCATCATCGACGTCAATGGGGACGAAGTCGTCGGGTCC
>NC_061509.1:0-34576 GCF_022539505.1 Lolium rigidum | reverse complement strand
TTAAAGAATAAACTTCCATACTCATGACACCTCAAGGGGGAGTATTTATGCTCGATAGTGGGTTCATGCCTCCATTAAATGCGGGACGATGTGACAGAAAGTTCTAAGGTTGTGGATGTGCTAGCTGTTGCCACTAGGGATAAAACATCGATGCTTTGTCTAAGGATATTTGTGTTGATTACATTACGCACCATACTTAATGCAATTGTCTGTTGTTTGCAACTTAATACTGGAGGGGGTTCGGATGATAAACTGAAGGTGGACTTTTTAGGCATAGATGCATGCTGGATAGCGGTCTATGTACTTTGTCGTAAATGCCCTGATTAAATCTCATAGTACTCATCATGATATATGTATGTGCATTGTTATGCCTTCTTTATTTTTCAATTGCCCAACTGTAATTTGTTCACCCAACATCTGTTTATCTTATGGGAGAGACACCACTAGTGAACTGTGGACCCCGGTCCTATTCTTTACATCTGAAATACAATCTACTGCAATTGTTCTTTACTGTTCTTCGCAAACAAATATTATCATCCACACTATACATCTAATCCTTTGTTTACAGCAAGCTGGTGAGATTGACAACCTCACTGTTACGTTGGGGCAAAGTACTTTGATTGTGTTGTGCAGGTTCCACGTTGGCGCCGGAATCCCTGGTGTTGCGCCGCACTACACTTCGCCACCAACAACCTTCACGTGCTCCTTGACTCCTACTGGTTCGATAACCTTGGTTTCTTACTGAGGGAAAACTTGCTGATGTACGCATCACACCTTCCTCTTGGGGTTCCCAACGGACGTGTGTCTACACGCCATCAAGCATGGAGGGCAATCAAATAATGTAAGAGATAAAGAGTTGCTCTCATTAGAAGGTAGGCATGGATAGCTAATCCATTCTTCCTCCTTTTGTTCATCACTCTCCTCCTCTTTTTCATCTAATGAGCTTTCAGGTTCAGCAACTTCTTCTTCCACGAGTTCCTGCAAATTATGGATACATTCTTGTGCATAATTGAGTCTCTCTTTATGATCAATGATATAAAAATTATTGTTGAATTCTGTGCAATAATCAAGGATAGAAGAGACATAATCTTTAAGGTCATGACAAGCAACACAGGTTTCATAATTTTTAGACATGAAGGATTCTATTTCAGAGGCTCCCATAAATAAGACAAATTGTTCTACTTCTTCGAATCCAAGATGAATATAGTTATTCCAATGGTAGTTCAAAATTAAAACTTCTTCACTAAAGCCACATTGGAATTTAAGATGTTTAGTATCCTGTTTAGAGCAACAATTTATATCATGGCGTTTAAGCAAAATTTTAGCAATTGTATCCAACTTTTTCAACACGCCACTAATTACTTTTCCCTTATATGATTCTCTATACTTTATAAATAATTCTACAAGTTCCATAGAGTATAAAGCAGGTCCTTCCATAACAACAGTTTTTAGTTTTTCGATTTTTCAAATCTTTATGGATTTTCAGATATATTGGAAAAATAAAACAAGACAAAAATAAACAAAACAAAACAAAATGAAATAAAAATAGCGAGAGAGGTGGAGTGTACTACCCTAGTTAACTTATAAGTAGAGCTATGCTCCCCGGCAACGGCGCCAGAAAATAGTCTTGATGACCCACAAGTATAGGGGATCGCAACAGTCTTCGAGGGAAGTAAAACCCAAATTTATTGATTCGACACATGGGGAGCCAAATAATACTTATATGCCTTGACATCGGAGTTATCAATTCAGCTGCACCTGGAAAAGCACTAGCAACAAGGTGATGTGAAAGCAGTGGTAATATGATGCGGCGCCAGAAATTAGTTGGTACTACTTTGATGGCGTGTTGACAGGGAAATGTGATGCAGCAGTAATATGAGAGCAATAGTAACACATCAGTAGCAGTAACACAGAGGCAATGACACTGGAAAATATCCCGTACGCGCAGTTGATTGAAAAGCAATGATGATGAATGATGGCGTGTAACTCACACGTTCGTTGGGAACCCCAAGAGGAAGGTATGATGCGCACAGCAGCAAGTTTTCCCTCAGAAAGAAACCAAGGTTTATCGAACCAGGAGGAGCCAAGAAGCACGTTGAAGGTTGATGGCGGCGGGATGTAGTGCGGCGCAACACCAGAGATTCCGGCGCCAACGTGGAACCTGCACAACACAACCAAAGTACTTTGCCCCAACGAAACAGTGAGGTTGTCAATCTCACCGGCTTGCTGTAACAAAGGATTAACCGTATTGTGTGGAAGATGATTGTTTGCAAAAAACAGTAAAGAACAATTGCAGTAGATTGTATGCGATGTAAAGAATAGGACCGGGGTCCACGGTTCACTAGAGGTGTCTCTCCCATAAGATAAAAGCATGTTGGGTGAACAAATTACAGTCGGGCAATTGACAAATAGAGAGGGCATAACAATGCACATACATGATATGATAAGTATTGTGAGATTTAATTGGGCATTACGACAAAGTACATAGACCGCTATCCAGCATGCATCTATGCCTAAAAAGTCCACCTTCAGGTTATCATCCGAACCCCTTCCAGTATTAAGTTGCAAAACAACAGACAATTAAATTAAGTATGGTGCGTAATGTAATCAATAACTACATCCTCGGACATAGCATCAATGTTTTATCCCTAGTGGCAACAGCACATCCACAACCTTAGAACTTTCTATCACTGTCCCAGATTTAATGGAGGCATGAACCCACTATCGAGCATAAATACTCCCTCTTGGAGTTAAGAGCAAAAACTTGGCCAGAGCCTCTACTAATAACGGAGACCATGCAAGATCATAAACAACACATAGGTAATAGATTGATAATTAACATAACATAGTATTCTCTATCCATCGGATCCCGACAAACACAACATATAGTATTACAGATAGATGATCTTGATCATGTTAGGTAGCTCACAAGATCCAGACAATGAAGCACAATGAGGAGAAGACAACCATCTAGCTACTGCTATGGACCCATAGTCCGAGGGTGAACTACTCACTCATCACTCCGGAGGCGACCATGGCGGTGAAGAGTCCTCCGGGAGATGAATCCCCTCTCCGGCGGGGTGCCGGAGGCGATCTCCCGAATCCCCCGAGATGGGATTGGCGGCGGCGCCTCGATAGGTTTTCCGTATCGTGACTCTCGGTACTGGGGGTTTCGTCACGGAGGCTTTAAGTAGGCGGAAGGGCAGGTCAAGGGCGTCACGAGGGCCCACACCACAGGCCGGCGCGGCCAGGGGCTCGGGTCGCGCCGCCACGATGTCCGGCCACCTCGTGGCCCCACTTCGTCTATCCCTCGGTCTTCCGGAAGCTTCGTGCAAAAATAGGACCCCAGGCATTGATTTCGTCCAATTCCGAGAATATTTCTTTACTAGGATTTACTGAAACCAAAAACAGCAGAAAACAACAACTGGCTCTTCGGCATCTTGTTAATAGGTTAGTGCCGGAAAATGCATAAATACGACATATAATGTGTATAAAACATGTAGATATCATCAATAATGTAGCATGGAACATAAGAAATTATCGATACGTCGGAGACGTATCAGCATCCCCAAGCTTAGTTCCTGCTCGTCCCGAGCAGGTAAACGATAACAAAGATAATTTCTGAAGTGACATGCCATCATAACCTTGATCATACTATTGTAAGCATATGTAATGAATGCAGCGATCAAAACAATGGTAATGTCATGAGTAAACAAATGAATCATAAAGCAAAGACTTTTCATGAATAGTACTTTCAAGACAAGCATCAATAAGTCTTGCATAAGAGTTAACTCATAAAGCAATAAATCAAAGTAAAGGTATTGAAGCAACACAAAGGAAGATTAAGTTTCAGCGGTTGCTTTCAACTTATAACATGTATATCTCATGGATAGTGTCAATGTAAAGTAATATAACAAGTGCAATATGCAAGTATGTAGGAATCAATGCACAGTTCACACAAGTGTTTGCTTCTTGAGGTGGAGAGAAATAGGTGAACTGACTCAACATAAAAGTAAAAGAAAGGTCCTTCAAAGAGGAAAGCATCGATTGCTATATTTGTGCTAGAGCTTTTATTTTGAAAACATGAAACAATTTTGTCAACGGTAGTAATAAAGCATATGAGTTATGTAAATTATATCTTACAAGTTGCAAGCCTCATGCATAGTATACTAATAGTGCCCGCACCTTGTCCTAATTAGCTTGGATTAACACGGATTATCATTGCATAGCATATGTTTTAACCAAGTGTCACAAAGGGGTACCTCTATGCCGCTCGTACAAGGGTCTAAGGAGAAAGTTCGCATTGGATTTCTCGCTTTTGATCATTCTTCAACTTAGACACCCATACCGGGACAACATAGACAACGAGATAATGGACTCCTCTTTTAATGCTTAAGCATTCAACAACGATTATTATTCTCATAAGAGATTGAGGTTTTATGTCCAAAGCGAAACTTCCACCATGATTCATGGCTTCAGTTAGCGGCCCAATGTTCTTCTCTAACAGTATGCATACTCAAACCATTTGTTTGTGAAAACCGCCCTTACTTCAGACAAGACGAACATGCATAGCAACTCACATGATATTCAACAAAATGTTGATGGCGTCCCCAGAAACATGGTTATCGCACAACAAGCAACTTAATAAGAGATAAAGTGCATAAGTACATATTCAATACCACAATAGTTTTTAAGCTATTTTGTCCCATGAGCTATATATTGCAAAGGCGAATGATGGAAATTTAAAGGTAGCACTCAAGCAATTTACTTTGGAATGGCGGAGAAATACCATGTAGTAGGTAGGTATGGTGGACACAAATGGCATAGTGGTTGGCTCAAGGATTTTGGATGCATGAGAAGTATTCCCTCTCGATACAAGGTTTAGGCTAGCAAGGTTATTTGAAACAAACACAAGGATGAACCGGTGCAGCAAAACTCACATAAAAGACATATTGTAAACATTATAAGACTCTACACCGTCTTCCTTGTTGTTCAAAACTCAATACTAGAAATTATCTAGACTTTAGAGAGACCAAATATGCAAACCAAATTTTAGCAAGCTCTATGTATTTCTTCATTAATGGGTGCAAATTATATGATGCAAGAGCTTAAACATGAGCACAATAATTGCCAAGTATCAAATTATTCAAGACATTTTAGAATTACTACATGTAGCATTTCCCAATTCCAACCATATAACAATTTAACGAAGAAGATTCAACCTTCGCCATGAATACTATGAGTAAAGCCTAAGGACATATTTGTCCATATGCAACAGCGGAGCGTGTCTCTTTCCCACACAATGAATGCTAGGATCCATCTTATTCAAATAAAAACAAAAACAAAAACAAACAGACGCTCCAAGTAAAGCACATAAGATGTGACTGAATAAAAATATAATTTCAGGGGAGGAACCTGATAATGTTGTCGATGAAGAAGGGGATGTCTTGGGCATCCCCAAGCTTAGATGCTTGAGTCTTCTTAAAATATGCAGGGGTGAACCACCGGGGCATCCCCAAGCTTAGAGCTTTCACTCTCCTTGATCATATTGCATCATACTCCTCTCTTGATCCTTGAAAACTTCCTCCACACCAAACTCGAAACAACTCATTAGAGGGTTAGTGCACAATAAAAATTAACATGTTCAGAGGTGACATAATCATTCTTAACACTTATGAACATTGCATAAAGCTACTGGACATTAATGGATCAAAGAAATTCATCCAACATAGCAAAAGAGGCAATGCGAAATAAAAGGCAGAATCTGTCAAAACAGAACAGTTCGTAAAGACGAATTTTAAAATGGCACCAGACTTGCTCAAATGAAAATTCCCAAATTGAATGAAAGTTGCGTACATATCTGAGGATCACTCACGTAAATTGGCATAATTTTCTGAGTTACCTACAGAGAATTAGGCCCAGATTCGTGACAGACAAAGAAATCATGGCTAGCTGTGATAATCCAAATCTAGTATGAACCTTACTATCAAAGACTTTACTTGGCTCAACAAAACATAAAACTAAGATAAGGAGAGGTTGCTACAGTATTAAACAACTTCCAAGATTTAAATATAAAACAAAGTACTGTAGTAAAAACAATGGGTTGTCTCCCATAAGCGCTTTTCTTTAACGCCTTTCAGCTAGGCGCAGAAAGTGTATATCAAGTGTTATCAAAAGATGATGCATCTTCAGCGGGGTTTGGAGTTTTCTCAACCATGCATTGTATATTATCTATGTAAGTTTCAGAGGCTCCCTTTTCATTAGTCTTAGGCTTGCTATTCTCATCAAACAAATTTTCAGGAACAAGCCAAGCATAATTATTTTCTAGTGCCCCGCACATTCCTAAGAGTTTGCACGGTATTGGGGTTTTAATATCCCCCTCATAATTAACTTGATTAGTATACTTTTGTCTATCTTTTTCCATTTTTTCAAGGGTACTGGCAAAATTGGTATAAGAGCCTAGCATATTATATTTAGTGAAGACTTTTCTAGCTTCTCTTGCTACTCCCCCAAATTCTTTAAGAAGGGTTTCTAATACAAAATCTTTCTTTTCCCCTTCTTCCATATCACCAAGTGTGAGAAACATGTGTTGGATTATAGGATTAAGATTAACAAATTTAGTTTCCAACATGTGAACTAAAGAAGCAACAGCAATTTCATAAGTAGGAGCAAGTTCTACCAAGTGTCTATCTACAAAATCTTCAGTGGTACTAACATGAGTGAAAAAATCTTCTATATTATTTTTCCCAATTATAGACCCACGTCCTACCGGTATGTCTTTTAGAGTGTACTTAGGAGGAAACATGATGAAATAAACAGAAAGTAAATAAAGTAAATGCAAGTAACTAATTTTTTTGTGTTTTTGATATAGAGTGCAAGACAGTAAATAAAGTAAAGCTAGCAACTAATTTTTTTGTGTTTTGATATAATGCAGCAAACAAAGTAGTAAATAAAATAAAGCAAGACAAAAACAAAGTAAAGAGATTGGGAAGTGGAGACTCCCCTTGCGGCGTGTCTTGATCTCCCCGGCAACGGCGCCAGAAAATATGCTTGATGGCGTGTAACTCACACGTTCGTTGGGAACCCCAAGAGGAAGGTATGATGCGCACAGCAGTAAGTTTTCCCTCAGAAAGAAACCAAGGTTTATCGAACCAGGAGGAGCCAAGAAGCACGTTGAAGGTTGATGGCGGCGGGATGTAGTGCGGCACAACACCAGAGATTCCGGCGCCAACGTGGAACCTGCACAACACAACCAAAGTACTTTGCCCAAACAAAATAGTGAGGTTGTCAATCTCACCGGCTTGCTGTAACAAAGGATTAACCGTATTGTGTGGAAGATGATTGTTTGCAGAAAACAGTAAAGAACAATTGCAGTAGATTGTATGCGATGTAAAGAATAGGACCGGGGTCCACGGTTCACTAGAGGTGTCTCTCCCATAAGATAAAAGCATGTTGGGTGAACAAATTACGGTCGGGCAATTGACAAATAGAGAGGGCATAACAATGCACATACATGATATGATAAGTATTGTGAGATTTAATTGGGCATTACGACAAAGTACATAGACCGCTATCCAGCATGCATCTATGCCTAAAAAGTCCACCTTCGAGTTATCATCCGAATCCCTTCCGGTATTAAGTTGCAAAACAACGGACAATTGCATTAAGTATGGTGCGTAATGTAATCAATAACTACATCCTCGGACATAGCATCAATGTTTTATCCCTAGTGGCAACAAGCACATCCACAACCTTAGAACTTTCACGTCACATCGTCCTGCATTTAATGGAGGCATGAACCCACTATCGAGCATAAATACTCCCTCTTGGAGTTAAGAGCAAAAACTTGGCCAGAGCCTCTACTAATAACGGAGAGCATGCAAGATCATAAACAACACATAGGTAATAGATTGATAATTAACATAACATAGTATTCTCTATCCATCGGATCCTGACAAACACAACATATAGTATTACAGATAGATGATCTTGATCATGTTAGGCAGCTCACAAGATCCGACAATGAAGCACAATGAGGAGAAGACAACCATCTAGCTACTGCTATGGACCCATAGTCCAGGGGTGAACTACTCACTCATCACTCCGGAGGCGACCATGGCGGTGAAGAGTCCTCCGGGGGATGAATCCCCTCTCCGGCAGGGTGCCGGAGGTGATCTCCTGAATCCCCCGAGATGGGATTGGCGGCGGCGGTGCCTCAGTAAGGTTTTCCGTATCGTGGCTCTCGGTACTGGGGGTTTCGTCACAGAGGCTTTAAGTAGGCGGAAGGGCAGGTCAAAGGGCGTCACGAGGGGCCCACACCACAGGCCGGCGCGGCCGGGGCACGGGCCGCGCCGCCTCGATGTCCGGCCACCTCGTGGCCCCACTTCGTCTATCCCTCGGTCTTCCGGAAGCTTCGTGCAAAAATAGGACCCCGGGCGTTGATTTCGTCCAATTCCGAGAATATTTCTTTACTAGGATTTACGAAACCAAAAACAGCGAGAAAATAGCAACTGGCTCTTCGGCATCTTGTTAATAGGTTAGTGCCGGAAAATGCATAAATACGACATATAATGTGTATAAAACATGTAGATATCATCAATAATGTAGCATGGAACATAAGAAATTATCGATACGTCGGAGACGTATCAATGAAATAAAGGATCGGGGTTCTCGGCTATCTACACTAGTGGTAACTCTCTAAATAACAAGTGTTGGGTGAACAAATTATAGCCGGGCAATTGACATAATTGAATTTAGGATTAAGACAAAATATCAAGTCTATTAATATCGTAGGCATGTTTTCCATATATAGTTATACATGCTCGCAATGAGAAACTTGCATAACATATTTTGTCCTACCAGCCCGTTTGCAGCGGGGCCTAGAGGGAAACTACTGGTAATTAAGGTACTCCTTTTAATAGAGCACCTAAGCAAAGTATTAATACTTGGTGAAAACATGTGATCCTCATATCAAAGCCATCCCCTCCGGTTATCCCAATTCGAGATCACTTTGGGGCCTTGGGTTCCGGACAAAGACATGTGCATACAATTTGTAGATACAATCTAATCAACAATTATAGAGCCTAGATCTAAGATCATGCCACTCGTGCACTAGTGAAAAACATTAAACATAACAATATTGCAGCAACAAATACTTCACAAACTTATAAGATATACTGAACATAATGATCAATCTATCGGATCCCAACAAACACAACACCGATTACATCATATGGATCTCAATCATGTAAGGCAACTCATGAGATCATTGTATTGAAGCACATGGGAGAGAGTACCATCTAGCTACAACCAAGAACCCATAGTCCCTGCGGGAACTACTCACAAACCATCATGGTGTCGAAGTGGAGGCGGTGGAGTCGATGGCGATGGCTTCGGGGGCACTTCCCCGTCCCGGCAGGGTGCCAGAACAGAGACTTATGTCCCCCGAAACTTGGTTTCGGCGATGACGGCGGCTACGGAACTTTTCGTGGACGGAGGGTGATTCGTACCAGAGTTTTTAGGTCAGAGGGTTCTTATAGGCGAAGAGGCGACGCTAGGGGGGCGCACGAGGCCACCATAAAACCCCCAGGCGCGGGCCAGGGATGGCCGCGCCTGGGCCTGGTATGGGCGGCTTTTAGCCCCTCTCCGGCTCTCCTTCTGGCTCCCGGGGTCTTCTGGTGTATTAGAATTTCTGTGATTTTTCCAGAATTTTCCGAGCACTTTCATTTTTGGACATTTTTTGCAATAAACAGACATAGTAAACAGGAACTGGCACTGTGGCACTTGTTAATAGGTTAGTCCAATAAATGTCGTAAAATGATGCAAAGTGCACATAAAATACAGAGGAATTGGTGTAGAACAAGCATGGAGCATAAAAAATTATTGATACGTTTGCAACGTATCAGCAACCAGGTGTGCTCGCAGTCTAAGTGGAATCTACAGCCAAAATTCAATTGACGCCACTCTCTGAATTCCGCAAACTGAAGAAATTTTGTTTTAGTTCTCATGAGCATAACATCAAACAGATAGAAGGCATGAGCTCACACAAGTAGACACAAAAGAATAAGAATTCGCAGGTAGTTACTCACTAACGGGGAGAAGAAGGAGCACGACATGGCAGGGAGGGGACAGTAGTAGAGGTAGAGGAGCAGCCGCATCGGAGCAGTGCCGGCTTGGTAGGGCTAGAGTTTCGCGGGCACGTGCGTAGGGACGGGCCGAGCACCACTGTGGTGGGAAAGGGGAAGAGGAGGAGGAGGCGGCGCTGGACGTGGAGGGCAGTGGGTGGAGCAGCTGCGCCAGATGAAAGAGGGTCCGGGTAGAGGGACCAGAGGAACGGGAGGAAGGCGACGCGGCCGTGCCTCGCCGGAGGGCCACCGTGGAAGAGACAGGGTAGAGGGCACTCGCCCTAGGCTGGAGACGGTGGGATGGTGGACAAGATAAGAGAGAGAGAGAGAGAGAGAGAGAGAGAGAGAGGGAGAGAGAGAGAGAGAGTGCGGGTAGAAAATCACGGGGCGGTTTCGGCCTAGGATCTCTCTAGATAGAGTTAAAGCGGTTCAATAAAATGGTACGTCCACCCAAGACAGATGGAAAACCAGCAAGAAACAAAGAAAAGGAAAAAACCAAAAATGCAAGAGAACGCCCGAACTTCACAAGAGAAAACTACAACCGGAATCAACAATAAAATCATGTACGTGTCAAACCAGCGTTAATCTGAAGAAAAAAAAGTCAAAATTTTGAGAAAAATGATGTTGATTACCCTATAATATAGTAGTTATATAAGCAAGGGGCAATGGCTATTTGAACAACACCAATCAAATAAATCAATCTAGCCCGATACGTTGCAAACGTATCTATAATTTTTGATGCGCAAAATATAGTGTTGCCACCCGGTGGCACTGTCCCCCCAAGCGATGCCGTCCATCATGCTTGTAGATCCGTGCTGCATGCAACTAAGTTAGAGAGGGCCTGCTCTAATTACAGAAGCAAGCTGTAAATCTTCTTACACGGCTGCACCATGCCGCAGTGTTCAGTCGCACCAGTATTTGTAAACATGTTCACCCTAGAAACCCGCAGCGGGTGACCCGCCACGACGACCGGCTCTGACAGCTGTGGCACGTGATATAACTACTGCGATGAGTACTGTCCACTGCATGCATGGCCGGTTCTGTAGTAGTATCATGTTCGGTATACCGGGAACGTGGTGTACCTGGGCATGGGAAGCCCGGCCCGAACGGCCCGACCCGACCCGGCCCGAAAATCCCGGGCCGGGCCGGGCTTTTTCTCTCTATCGGGCCGGGCTCGGGCCAACATTCTTCAGCCCGTAACTAAATCGGACCGGGCTCGGGCCACTGAAAAAAGCAAATTACCACTAGATCGGGCCGGGCCGTCGGGCCAGCCCGAAAAAAACCGGGCTTTTTCGGGCTGCGGGCCAGGCTCGGGCCGAAATTTGCTGAAAGTTGGTCGGACCGGGCCGGGCTCGGGCCAAGGATTTCCCGTCGGGCTTTTTTCGGGCCAGCCCGAAGCCCGGCCCGGCCCGAGAAATGCCCAGGAAGACCCCCTACACAGGGACTATGTACAAGCTAGCTCAAATTCGGGCATTTTTCTACCTCTAGTACTAAGTGCATCTCCAATGGGTGTCGAAAATGGATGACTCACGTCCATTTACGACCGTGCGGATCGAAAATTCGTCTGTACCCTGTTGTCTGTACCCTGTTCCAGCGATATAAGGCATAGTGTTCGATCAATCTACTGAGACGCAAACGCGACCCAAATGTGTTGTACGTTTGCCTGTGTGGACGCTGCGCGGATGCAGAGGTTGTCCACACGCTTCTCGCACGGGTCCGTCTGACAGCAGCACAGATGCTTCGTCTTCAGCACGGCATAACTTACGGGTGGCGCGCTGCAATTTTTCAGGACCGCGTTAATGACGCGCCTCGGCTTCCGCGACCGTGCGCTGGTGGGCGACGTGCGCTGGTGACCTAGCCACCGGACATTAGCAAGGAGGAGGTCATTGCCATGGCACTGGTCAATAGAGAGCTCGACCAGCTCAACAACTCGCTATGTGGGACGGGCTCGCCATCCAGCTTCACAAGTTGGAGCTCGCGCAGGGGAGGCCCACGACTCCTCCGACCACGCCGACGTGTTCGGACGACCACGCGCCAACTCCTGCTCCTTCAACGGCCTGGAATCCGTGGCCACCTTCACCACAGCCTCCTGCGTCGCTGACGGCCTGGCCGCCGCTGCCGTAGGCTGCCCTTCCTCCTCCACCCCCGACATACCAGTTTCCATGGCCGACGCCGGAGTTCAGCAACCTCGTCAGCGACCCGATAAACGGACGTGCGGTCGTTTTCGATGATTCGACATGACGTAAACGGACGCGAGGTGTCCGTTTTGGTGTCCGAAATACGTCGCCATGCTGCAGATGCCTAAGATCGTATCGTTGTATGTAGTGCCTAAGATCGTACCGACTGGGTTATTTCAGCTGGATATCAAACTGTAAATATAGGAAGAGGCAGCAATACCTGCTTGTGCAAAATCCAGGCGTTGATGAAACTCGCAGTAGTTCGGTTCAGAAATCATCTCGCAGCAAGCATGTGCATCTAGCCATGAAACGCCAAACGCGGCCGTGGCAGCGACGCATGCATGGCACAATTCATCGAACACTGTGGGCCGTGTGCAGACAACATGGGTATGACAAAAAAAAAAGATACGGGGAATGCAACAAGACTTTGCAACCTATGAGCGTTGTTAATAGAGCTGGGGCAAGCTGTGTGAGTGCGCGCTAGCTTAGCCCCGCCGCATGCATGCGGAGCATCGGTACGGCGAGCCAGGGAAATAAATTTCTCACCGCAGGTGTGCCACGCACATGAGCTGACAGAAGGCTGGTATATCGCTGCACCCTGCTGCACTCCTTGCCAATGCATGCGTGTAATTAGGGCTGAAGCTTGTTTAGGAAGCGCGACATGCAAATCTCACTACCTCAGACCAAATCTCAAAACAGTCATCCGACGGTAGCTACCGGGGAGGCAGTGCCACCCGGTGGCTAACATGTCCACTCTCTTTTTGATGCTCCATGTTTATTTTACACCAATTGCTATATGTTTTGTTTACACTTTGTGGCATTTTATGCATTTTTTTGGAACTAACCTATTAGCAAGATGCCACAGTGCCAATTTCTGTTTTCTGCTGTTTTTGTATTTCAGAAAAGTTGTACAGAAAATATTCTCGGAATTGGACAAAACAAAAGCCAAACCTCCTATTTTTCCCGACACGAAGACGGAGTCCAAAGCAGAGACGGAGGAGGGCACCGAGGTGGCCACACCATGCCATGGCGCGGGCCCACCTCTGGCCGCGTCTGGCTATGGTGTGGGCCCCTCGGGCACCCACCGACCTCGCCCTTTTGCCTATGTATTGCCCCCGATGCGAAAACCCTAAATCGATCAGCCTCCATCCGCGAAAAATTCCGTAGCTCCGCCGCCACCGAAGACAAGTTTCGGGGGACAGAAAGCTCTGTTCCGGCACCCTACCGGGACGGGGAATAGGCCCCGGATCCATCTCCATCGACTCCACCGCCATCTTCATCGTTGTTGCTGACTCCCATGATGAGGAGGGAGTAGTTCTCCCCCGAGGTTGAGGGCTTTACCGGTAGCTATGTGGTTTATCTCTCTCTCCCATGGTGTGATCTTTAAGTGATCATGAGCTTTGTAATCTAGTTGAATAAGTAGATGTTACCCTTCATCTATTATGCTACTCAAGTGGTTTTATTATTGTGATCTCCGGAGACACCTTGTCCCACGGTGTGAAGGTGACAGTGTGTGCACCGTGTGTGTCTCTTAGGCTAAAGATTACAGAAATACTTATCATGAGTTACAATTTGAGTTGGATGTCTCTATGAAATTGTGGTGTTTATTAGTACTATCTTTGGATGCTCAAAGTGATAGAGTGGGGTGTCCCTAGGTTTGGAACGTGAACTTTAAGGAGTGCTTTTGCAGCCCTACGCGGTGAATTGGTGTTCGTTATCCAACCGGAGAGTGGTTCAAAGTAGCATAGTGAAGAGAAGATATTTATGTATTCAATTATGATATCATTGTTGAGAGTGTCCACTAGTGAAAGTAAGATCCCTACGCCTTGTTTCTAAGCATTGAAACACCGTTTACAACCAGTTCTGCTACATGTTTGCTTGCTGTCATTTTTATTTCAGATTGCAATTACCACTTATAATCATCTATATTACTTGCATTTCACTATCTCTTCGCCGAACTAGTACACCTATACACCTGACAATTGTTGGGTGTGTTGGGGACACAAGAGACTTCTTTTATCTTAATTGCAGGATTGTTTGAGAGGGATATCTTTGACCTCTACCTCCCTGAGTTCGATAAACCTTGGGTGATTCAATTAAGGGAAACTTGCTGTTGTTCTACAAACCTCTGCATTTGGAGGCCCAACAATGTCTACAAGAATAGAAACGTGCGTAGACATCTACCACTTTTTTATGTTTATCTATTTTTAACTCTCTATTGTTGTTAAGAAAATTCATAAATTTGTAATATAAAAATAGCACAATAATATATAGATGTATAACCTAAAAATATTTCAGAATTTACGAGGATTTCACTAAATATTGCTAGTAACTACACATTTTTTAAACATGGCACATGAACAATAATCTAGAAATTCATAAGTAAGAAAAATTCTAGAAATACATGATCCAAAGAGAGCACATAATTTACAAGGATTCAACTAAATATAAATACTAACTGCGAATTTTTAGATGGAGCGGATTAACAAGAATGTACAAATTCATAAGAAAGTAAATTTTCTCGAAATGCATAGTGACAACAGAGCACACAATTTTGATAGAATTAACTAGATATAATTTTTACTTGCAAAGTTCCAACACTACTCATAGTGGGATTAACATAGGTAATAACATAGTGCTACATGCAATGCCAGCTAAGCATTTTGATGACATGGCAAGACATTAATTGACCAAAGCGAGGGTTGTGGTAACTAGCTTTGTTACTCCGTACCATCACATCACATATTTCCAGACAAGATGAGTCTACAACATAATAAATATGTCTTTGCATGATATCACATATATCTTACTACTCACTATGGAGATAGTAACATAGATTAGTAACATGTGCATGTTACTACTCTATATTACTCATAACTATGACTAGTGTAAGAATGGCACATGGACATTGAGAAACATGAAGTGCGAGTACCCTTGCCCCATGCCATGGCGTTCCACGTGGCGCGCACTCGCTGGTAGAGAGAAAAATGCTAACCCGCACCGTCCGATCTGTGAACAAGCTCCGCGTCGATCTGAGACGCTCATTTGTTGAATGAAACCGCCGACGGAAACCCTAGCATACCTGCTCGCTCGCCCGCTCTCCTGCCTCCGCTTCCCGTCCCGAATAGAGAGCTCTCAGGAGGAGAGGCTCAACCCGCGTCCAGAACACCCTGACGGAGATCGGCCCCTCTTCCTACGTTCTTCCTCCTCCTCCCATACACTCTTCCTCCTCGCCCTCCTCTGTGATTTCCCCCCTAGGCCGTTCATCTCCTGCAGCCTTCCCTAACTCTAGATCGATGGGACCGCCGCCATCTCATCTCCTCTACCCACATACGGCGGGAGTAGCAGTGAAGACCGCCATGGGCTGCTACTCTGTGGGCATCCAGTACACACCGACAGCGCCGCAGATCGGCCCTTCCTCCTACGTGCTTCCTCCTCCCTCCTGGGTTTTCCCACCCGGTGCCGCGACATCGAGGCCCTCAGCATTTCAGCAACTTCCTCTTCTACAGGGAGGACAAGCTCAGCCTCCTGCACACCATCGTCAACAAGGCCCCGGGCTACCACGAGCACACCGTGGATCTATCACCCAGGTCTTTACTTCTAAACAATCCAATGCATCTTGCAAAGGAACGGATGGATGAAATCAATTCACAACGCTTGTCGCAAAAATTCGACCTGAAACCCTGTGCTTGTGATATAATGAAGAGAATTGCGGCAAACTTGCTAATCTGGTACGTCAGGTTTGAATTCTTCAGGAACTGCAAAGTTGCATGTGGTTATGTATACCTCTCTTATTCTCTTTTTATACTGCAAATGTTAGCTAACCCCTGGAAGATACTTATGAACACTTAAAAGCCATATTCGTTACTGAATCAGTGGTATCCATGTCCTTCTTTACAGCTGAGATGATATGGTACTATTCGAAAAAAAGCTCAGATTATGTGTATTCCAGAAAAAAATGCCCAAATCACAGCATGAGATTCCCTTTTCTTTTACTTAATTCCTATCGTGTAAGATTTACAGCAACACAATACAAGATTTTTTGCTTCCATCCATATTTATTTAAATTTTCCTTTTCCTGAATTGACAAATTATTTGTTCAAACTTAACTATACTTTTCCTCAAGTGCCACTTTAATGTTCTCAGCATGGGTTTTCACTTCATGTGGGCATTTCCTGATAGAATGAATTCGTACAGAATTATGTTCTTTTGAGCTGTGACAAGGATCCGGGGTGTTTTCAGTGATGCTATATAGTTCACAGGAACAGGTACTATGCAATGGCCGTGAGCTTGAGTAAATGACATTGTTCAGTTCGTATTTGATTCTAATGGTTGTACTTCCATGTCACAGGCCTGTCCAATGTAAACTGTGAGATTTTCATGTGCTTATTTTGCTACTATGGAGAAGTTCATCCATTCACCGGCGCTCTAGGTTTTTGAACACGTTCAGTTGTACACTTGCAGTATGTATATTAAAGGGGCAGGTAAGAGAGAAACCTTATTTTCTTCGCAGGACTACCTCCTCTTTGAGCGGCAGATTCATTGCTTTTTATCTTTTTCTTTCAGCTCATCTGTTAAAGTTGTAGTGCAGTGCAGGTAAAAGTGGCTTCTGGGTTATATACATTCTCTTCCTTTTAATTGTGCTACACCGCTGCTGCACTCATTATGATGTTCAAATCTTAAATTTTGACGGTTATGTTTTTTATTATCTTGGTATAAGGGGTATGGGTTTTATATGTCTCGTTTCCCTGTTTTTTGGCTTTTCTTTTAAGGAAAACGCTTCATATCCGCCGACCGATCGCAGGCAAAAAATCGGTCGTCCCGACTCCGGAGCGGCGCGCCTTTTTCCAGTGCCTTTCGCTTAGAGCATCTCCAGTCGCGTCCCCCAAAGGGATTTGGGGCGCGCCGGACAGAAAATGTGTTCCAGCCGCGTTCCCCCAAAGCCCTTTTTTGTCCGGCGCGCCCCTATACGGTGTCCGGCGCCCCGAGCCCGTCCCCGTCCCACAGGGGACGCACCGGGGACGCCGGACACAACGAAAAGCGAGGCAGGGAGTGGCGGGGCCGATCCGTCAGCGGCACAATTAATTTAAACCTAACCGTCGCCTACCTCGCGATGGAAGTTATTGGCGCGCAGCGACGGTGCAGTTCCCGCAGAGGGCGCAGCGACGCGTCCCGTCGGGCCTAGCTCTGTGTGCCGGCGTTAATGAGCGCCACCGCTCCTCCGCCTCCCTCCGGCCTATAAAAAGGGGCGCCTCTCATCGTCCCTCTCACACACAAACCCTAGCGCCTCTCTCCCAAACCCTAGTCGCCACCATCTCTCAACAAGACTCGACGCTATGTCTGGTAGAGGCGGAGGCCGACCTCGCGGCCGCGGCCGTGGTCGTGGTCGTGGTCGTGGCCGCGGCATAGCCGAACGCTCGCCGTCGCCTCCCACGCCGTCGTCTTCATCGTCGGAGATGGACGTGGAGTCGGACGTCCTGTTCGAGTTCGTCCACGTCCTCAAGGGCGACCCGCGCGGCATCCGCAGGCTGCCGGACTCCTTCGCCGAGTACGTCGGCGGCGTACGCCCGCGCACGATGCATCTGCGGGAGCATTCGTGCGGCTACCGCCGGTGGATCGTCAAGGCGATCTACGACGCGCGCGGCAAGATGTACCTCAACATCGGGCCGGGAGAAGTTCGCGCGCCACCACAGCCTCGAAGCCGGCTTCATCCTCGTGTTCTCCTACTTCGGCAACAGGGACATGAGCGTCAAGGTCTTCGACGAGAGGCGCAGCCTCCGGGACTACCACGTCGATAGGGACTCCCACGACGACAGCACCGACGAGGAGGACGACTGAGTGTTGTTTCTTCGCAGCGAATACGTGCACGAAGGTTTCTGCCTGTTCGCCTCATCGGTAGAACCAACAAGGGCACCATCCTCCCGCTGGATTTTCCAGTTTAGGTGACTGGGTGTGCCCTCGAGTGTTCTTTCTTAGCAGCGAACACGAGAAACCTTCGATGCACGGCCTAGTTAGGTTTAGTTTCTTTGCAATATTTTATATTTGTGTCCACCATGGTTCAAACTATGTATTAGTTTGTGGAAAACCATGTTCCAAACTATGTCTTCGTGTAAACCACGTTCCCAATTATGTATTAGTTTGTGGAAATTGAAATAAAAATGCCAAGAAAAATTATTTTAAATGTTTGGGGGCGGCGTTTGGGGGACGCGGCTGGGGAGCGACGTCCCCCAAACGCGGCACGAACGAAACACGTCCCCCAAATGCTCGATCCGGCGCGGTTTGGGGGACGGTTTGGGGGACGCGACTGGAGATGCTCTTAGTCTCGCGTGTGACCCTGGCATGCATGTCTCATGGTGGGCCACTGTGCTAGGAGGTGTTGCCAGCTACTGACTCGCAAGCATGCTCGCATGGTCGCACCCTGACCCATTTGCATGTTGATTTGATGTGAGATAGCTAGTACACTAGCATTTTTTTTTCTGCAACGACTACGGCTTGAATGTACACCTATATTTTCCTACAACCTAGAGCCATAGACGGGGTTCCGACGAGCCAGATTTAAGGTTGGCGATGGCGACTCTAGGAGACCTAGTCTAACATGGACAAGTTTCCCCTATGAATTTTTCTGATGTTGCATACACTAGTTATTTTTGTAACAAACAAATATTAGTTTTGTGGCGAAAGCACACAGTGGTGAATTCTTAATGTTGGAATTGGTATTTATTTTTGTTGTAAATAATAGTTTGTTTTGTTGTAATCTGTTAAAATTATTGTTGCAAACAAATATGATATTTGATGTAAAATATTTCTCACGACGAACACTTAATGTTGGAATTGTTCTTTAGTTTTGTGGTAACTGTTAGTTTTGTTTTGTTGTAATCTGTTAAAATTATTGTTGCAAATGAATTTTGCTATAATTTTTTTGCATGATGAACTCTTAATGTTGGAAATGTTATTTTTTTGTGGTAAATGCTAGGTTGTTTTGTTTGTAATCTGTTAAAATTATAGTTGCAAATGAATTTGTTGTAAAATATTTTGCATGACAAAATCTTAATGTTGGAATTGTTATTTATTTTTGTTGTTTTGTTTGTAATTTGTGAAAGTTATTTTTTAAACAAATTTGTTTTAATTCACACAAATTGGAATTGTTATTTATTGTTTTTGTAATAGGTGATGATTTCTGTTGGAATCAATGACGTTTATTGTTGAAAAATATATAACATGCATGTATGTACTAGCATTGGCTCCCAAGTTGTGTGAAGCAGAGTTGGCTCCACCACGTGAGTGAGCCAGGGCATTGATCACATCATCCATGCACTTGGATCAGCCACAGTTTCTACCCGTGTGAACACAAGACCTGCCGTAGCGTTAGTGGCGGGGACCACACGCATGCAAACCATCGAATGGTTGTGTTGCTTTCTGGACATACGATCCACATCGGACGGTGGCCGTACGACCGATCCGGACACTCGGATCAGCCGACCGACGCGTAGCGTGCGCCTTCTTTTAAATTGCTGGATTGGGTATTGCTCATGGTCTCTATATTTATTATTCACATTTTTCATATACTAGGGACTTTGTTTCTAAAACTGATTCTGGATAATTGAGAGTTATTTACGGTCTGTTACATGCATTTATTGGGTATAGGATTTGCAAAGCTACTACTCTACGGTAAAAGCATGTGTGGTTTATATTATTCTTACCTGCAAAACGTGAACAGTAGCTACATATATGAAGGCTTAGTATTAGTTGCAGCTGTGAGCAGCACTAAAATTCTATCCAATGGCTTTACCGTGTGTGAGAGAGGGGAGAGGGACTTGTAACAGCACTTCTATATTGTGCATTTTCAAATTGACACTTTTATTTTTACACAAGATAAAATAGAGTTTTCTCTTCAACATTTATTTTTGTTATTGTGAGCATATGCATTGAGGTCCCATATTCCATATTTGATGAGTGGCTTCCGGCTGAACATCTATCTACATGGCTACATGTCCTTCCTACATGTATCTAATCTAGCTAATATTGTTATGATCTGAAATTCGAAACAGAAGTTTATGAGTTGCATGTTGCAACTAATTTACCTCAACATCCTCCTATTTATTTATTATATTCTTCTTTTGGTTTGATGTGTTCTATGTACGTCTACAGCCGGAAAGTCCTTTGGGATCATGGGAACCAGTGCCCTTATTATATTAAAAAATTTGAAAATTATATTTATATATTTCAAAAAATCATGTAACGAAATCCTAAAAGTAGCTAATGATGTATTCCACTAACGTATAAAATCTCAATTACAAATGTTTTTTTTCTCTAAGCTACACAAAAATGACAAAGTTTGAATTTTTTTGGAGATTTGAATCACTATACTCAGATCCACATATTTATTATTTTTGTGCAGCCCAAAATACACATTATTTCAAGTTGAAAATTTACACGTTTGTGGGATATAATACTAACTACATCATGATTTATTTTCAGTTTTTTTAAAAAACTTAGAAACATGATTTTTAATTACTTTTCTGAAAAGGGATTACTGGTGCTCATGTGCACCAAATCTTTGTCCATCTACAACCTCCTTTTTTTTGGTTTTATGTGTTATGTGAAGTTGCAGGAACTGAAGCCGATGTTCTTTCTTCTCGGTACTTTATTTCTACTGTTATGAGGACATCAATTTCACATTCTGCTTGGTCACTAGCCCCTCTCAGGGTAAAGAGTCCTTAGTTTTCCTTATTTTGGTTATCATTAGAAGATGAGTAGCATTTGATCTAGAATATTTATATTGTTGCAAACTGGAAATATTTTTCAAGTGGCACTGTGCAAGGATGCACCATGTTAACCAATTTCAATCTAGATATATACCCTCTCTCCACTTCAGGCTTGTGCCGAATTATCATGTTTCACATTTTTCACTTCAGGCTCGTGCCTAATTATCATGGATCATGTGATATATATACCTCCATGCTAGATTGAATTAGTAGTGTCTTTCAGTTCTTTGTATAGTTATTAATATGGCTGGAGAATAAAAGAAAGTCTTTCTTTTGCTCAATGCATGATTATGCTATATCTCTAGGCCCATCCATCTCAAGGGTAAAGCAATGCTGGTGAGTTAGTGTTCTTTTGCCTGCTGCTTAAATCAGACTATGCAATGAGCCAATTGCTACCATCGATCCGGTTTTTTGGTCAATATTATGTTTGATTTTAGTCTTTGACGTACTGTGAGCTAGTGAGCTAGAAACAAGTGCCCTGGCCAGGACTTCATTAATATATATTTGTATTGACTAAGATTCCCCATATCATTGCATTCTTCAATATTTTATTTGCACTTGCTCTCCATACCAGAAAACTAAGTATGTACAAATGTAGGTAGCAACTTGGTGTGGCAGATTTTGAAGATCATATATAGAAGACATATGGAGAAATATGGGAGCCAAAATGTACAAGTTTAGGAGTAACTGAGGCAAGGCTCATTGAAGAAGGAAGCACACAGGTGAAGGACCGGCGATTCTCACGGAGGGAGACAAAACTGAGATTGGGCTGTGGTTGGGTCATCATTTTCATTTTGACTCAACTTGAGTTCAGGGTCACCGACTGCGATGAAAAATTAATCATTATGCTATTAGAGGCAATGCAGCAAGGTGAAGTTAATTGCCAGAGAAGATGAATAGTTCATGCATGCTTCCCAGAGGTAGCCATAAGAGTAATTAGTCTGTGGATGGTGATTGTGTTGGAAATGATGTGATGAGCTGCTAGATATCTGTCGGACAATTTTGTATGATAATTGATAAGTCTGAATTAGAAGAATTTCTAATTTATCAATATGACAAGCCAGAGGTGGCCTCGGGCCTTATGTGAGTTTGAATTTCTTGTCTGAAGTACTTTGTATTTCAAAGCATGTTTGGGCGAGAGTGAAAGGGAGAAGAAACAACAAACACCCACCTTGTGCAGCATTTGGATCGTGATTTGACCGCACAGGACCAGCGAGGAGGCGCCCCATGGGGCGCCCCAACCACTAGTAATATGCAAATGCATGTGTATAAGTAAGCGAATTTTCAGAAAGTGAATAATATAATCAGAGCACATACTTTGGAATGCATAATCAAAAAGAGAACAAAAATTCTACAAATGGACAATCCAATGAAAAGAAAATGGAAAATTTACCACTAAATACAAAGGCTTGCTTGGAGCCGGAGTTTACAGACAAAGAGAAACGGAAGACTTCTCCGTCGCGCAATTGGGATGATGTGGGGGAGTGGAGGAGTGGCCAGGGAATGCGGAAGTGGAACTGGCTTTAGAGTGAATGGTGGTGAGATCGATTGAAATGTCAGTGATCCTGTTGGTCTCCCTACCTCCGCCAGTGCTAACTATTGTCTAAGAGCATCTCCACTCGTCTCCCCGACGAGGCTCCTGAGCAACGTTTTTTCCATCCGGACGGCGTAATTCGGCCCAGTCGCGCCCCCGGTTCCTCGTTTTCGTCCGGATTTGACCCTTAATCCATCCGGCGAGCCCACGCCATCCCCGGTCCCCCGGGGATCTATCGGGGACTCCTGACGAGTGAAAAGCGGGGAAGGGCCCGATCTGTCGGCGACTCGACACACGAACCCCACCGCCACCTCGCTCAAAATCTTCCCCACCCAAGACGAGGAGCACATGATGATCCTCGGTTGCTTGTCAAGCATGTACGCCGGACTGGCAACTGGTCGACGTGGTGGATCGGCACCAGGTCGCCGGAAGTGCAAGCCGAGACAACGAATGGAGGGCTACTGCATGTTGTACGCCGACTACTTCGCCGACAATCCATTGCACGGTGAGAGTGTTTTCCAGTGTCGTTTCAAGATGAGCAGAAAGCTATTTCTGCAAATTGTGTATGCCATCCGAGACTTTGACCCCTACTTCAGATGCAAGGCGGATTGCACTGGTTTGGTTGGATTTTCGTCCACTGCCGAAGTGCACAAGTGGCTATGAGGATGCTGGCGTATGGAGCTCCCGGTGATGGTGCAGATGACTATCTTCGGATGGCAGAGTCCACCGCCCTTGATTGTTTCTACCGGTTCTGCAGGACCGTCATAGCAGTTTTCGGGGACATTTACTTGAGATCACCCACTGTCGAAGACACTCAGAGGATCCTTGCAACAAATGAAGCTAGGGGTTTTCCAGGGATGCTTGGAAGCATTGACTGCATGCATTGGAAATGGAAGAACTGTCCATTTGCGTGGCAGGGAATGTTGAGGGTCATGCTCCCCCGGTGAACTATGTGATCAATGGTCGGCAGTACAACAAAGGATACTACCTTGCAGACGGTATCTATCCAAAGTGGGCAACATTTGTGAAGACTATCTCGAAACCTAGCACCCCCAAACTTTGCGAGTTTGTGAAGAAACAAAAACCTTGCCGAAAAGACGTCGAGCGTGCATTTGGTGTCCTCCAGCAGAGATTTGCTATCGTCCGGTTCCCCGCTATGACTTGGTCCAAAGATCAGATGTGGGAGGTGATGAACTGATGTGTGTTCCTACATAATATGATTATTGAAAATGAGCGAAAACATCCGGTTCCTCTGGCTGAGCAACAAGCACCATATGAGAGAGAGGGACCTCTTGCACAGCCTAATCACCAGGTGCCTCCATCATGGGCCGCCTTCATTGCTATGCGCCAGGAGATCCGAGACTCTACAATGCATCAACAGCTGCAAGATGATCTGGTGGAGCACATATGGATGCTCCGAGGCAACGCCAACTCCGACGCCAACTTGTGTGTCTTTATTTATTTGTTTCAAAACTTGTGAAATTGTGTGCTTAATTTGTTTCAGCACTTGTTAAACGTTGTACTGATTTTCTCCCAATTTGTTTCAGCATTTTTCTGAATCTTGTTCGCCGAACTTGTTAAATTTTATGTCGAATTTGATTGAAATATGTCAAATGCCCCAAGTTGGGGGTGTCCTGCCGGGGGGACGGCTGGAACTTTGGGGCTCTCCAGGCCTAATTTTCCTCCAATCCGGACGAAACTTTCGCCGTATTTGGGCGTGGGGAGCGCCAACGAGTGGAGATGCTCTAACTTCCTGATGTCCAGACCTTCCGAGCTGCCTGGAGCCTTGTACGGAAAGTCCATATGCCTCTTATATATGCAAGGGGTAACGGCCGTTTGAACAACACTATAACATCCTTGTTTTTTACTAAACCTAATTAGGGTTGTTTGTGCATCATTTGCATCATGATATTTTCCTAAGAAAAATGCATTGAAGTGAAATTTGGAAACTCTAATGTTTGTACAAATCTCTCTCAAAATTCAAACCCTCAAAATGTTTCAATATTTCAAACCGAAACTACATGGCACTTCTCTAAGTTAAGAAGTCCCTAGATGTTTTGAAAAATTCAGAAAGTTTGAATCCTGTTATCACCAGAATTTGACCGAGTCAGAGGTGGGCCGCGATCAAGATGGACTCGAAGAATATATATAGAAGAAATATGTGAATCGGCCTTTTATACCAAGTTGGGCTTGTTTGCCCACGTATCTGTAACATATTAGATCGCATCTTAGTTTAGAAGTTAGAATCTTACTCGTGCACGGTTTGGTGCACGCCCACATTAGAAAGTCCGCTGGACTATAAATATGTATCTAGGGTTTATGGAATAAACAACAACCAACGTTCAACCACAAACAAATCTCGGCGCATCGCCAAACTCCTTCATCTCGAGGGTTTCTACCGGTAAGCACCATGCTGCCTAGATCGCATCTTGCGATCTAGGCAGCACAAGCCTGCCCACGTTGTTCATGCGTTGCTCGTACTGAAGCATTTTTGATGGCGAGCAACGTAGTTATCTTAGATGTGTTAGGGTTAGCATTGTTCTTCATATTACATGCTTTCGTAGTGCAACCCTTGCATGTCTAGCCGCCCTTACACCTATCTTAGGTGTAGGGCGGCACACCCGCTTGATCATAGTTTAGTAGATCTGATCCGTTACGGTTGCTCCTTGTTTCATCAAGGATTAGTTTAACATCCGCAATAGTTAGGCCTTACAAAGGGTTGGAGGATCCAGTGGCGTGTAGGGTGGCGTTTGCTAGCCCTAGAAAGGATGTTCCGGGGATCAACCTCGTGTTGGTTTTTAGGCCCTGTCTAGGATCGGCTTACGGTCACCGTGCGCGAGCGCGAGGCCCAATCGTGAGTAGGATGATCCGATTATGCGGTGAAAACCCTAAATCGTCGTAGATCTCATCAGCTTTATCTTGATCAAGCAGGACCACCATATATTCGGACACCTCGTCCGAATCATGGGTGGATCGGCTCTTTGAGCCGATTCACAGGATAACCTGAGAGCCGATCGAGGCTCGTATTTAATGTTTACGTGTGTGCCCTGCAGGAAACTAAGCGAGGCATCATCCACACCTTCCTGACCAGGTATAGGTCAGGTGGCACGCCCTTGTGATAAACATCGGACGTGCGACCAGGAGGCTTTGCGGGCCGTCGCTCTGAGGGACTGGGGCCAGCCGCAGCCCTAGTTGTTCCCGGCTCTACCGTGTTGCCCGTCTCTGCCCGCCAGGGGGTTTCTGACGTCAACACATTCTGGCACGCCCGGTGGGACAACCTTCGACATCCACAACATCGCCATCTACATCCGAGATGGCGGAAGACGCTCCGGTCACGTACGAGGATCTGCCTGATGAGCTCAAGAAGAAACATGACGAGATCAAGGCAACCCTCGAAGCCGAACTCATCGGCTCTTTCCACCGAACCCGCTCCCATGGCGTCAGGTGGAAGGGTTTCACACCTGAAGGCGCACTCGATGGAGTGGACCTTTCCGCCCGTCGGAAGAACGCACCGCGATCGCTGCGGCAGAAATCAACTACATGGTGGCTCATTCGCTGCACCGCCACTCTGAGAGCCTGGTGAACACTTTGGAGTGTGTCGCTCTGCGCGTGGTCCAGGAAATCATGAGCCACCGGTATTCTCCATCGGGACCAGCTCTGGGGACTTTCAAGGGAGAGATGCCGCTCCAGCCCCAGCCGTTCGCATGGGCAGCACCGGAACTGCCGAACTCATTGGCATACGTCGTCTACAAGATTGGTGGTGATCCTAGTGACTACCAATTCCTACCTGAGGCACCCAAGGAGATCCCGCACGGATACGCGTGCGCATACGCACGAGACTCGCAACGCCCGGGCACTCTCGAACCAGGCCGCAACGTCGAGGGCCTCTCGGAACGGCAGGAGGAACGTCGGGAGCCGATCCCGAGAAGCAAACGTGGCTAGCTAAATACGCCACTCCGACAAACCTCCGAGCCCAGCTCCTGCAGTTGGCTCAGAACCGGAAAAGCAAGCATGGCTGGTTAAGTATGCCACCCCGGCGAATCTTCAGGGTTCGACACCTTCAGCCATCACAGCGGATCAGATTTGTGCAATTCTGAAAGATCAGTTTGGCATGATGCCGAAATGGAAGACGTTCGGCTACACCAAGCCGTACCCCAACGACTACGAACTGATCCCGCTACCACCCAAATATCGGCTCCCGGACTTCACAAAGTTTAGTGGATCAGATGGTTCCAGCTCCATCGAGCATGCGAGCCGATATTTGGCACAGCTGGGCACGATCTCAGCGTCAGACGAGTTGCGCGTGAGGTTCTTTGCACAGTCCCTCACAGGATCGGCTTTCGGGTGGTACGCATCGCTGCCACCGAACTCCATTCGGACTTGGAAGCGACTTGGAAGAACAGCTTCCATGAGCAAGTATCACTCGCGAGGCTTCCGATGTTGGTATTGCCGATCTAGCGCAAGTACGACAGAAGCGCGGGGAGACAGTGTCAGAATACATCCAGCGCTTCAGGACCATTAGGAACCGATGCTTTTCGGCTCATATAAATGTAAAAGAAGCAGTCGAGTTGGCGGTGGTGGGTCTCTCATCATCGATTAAAGACGTGGCCTCCTAGCGTACTACCCTTCGTTGGCGCACATGGTGCGAAGTCGTCGAGCATATGAGCAGCGTCACCCGGATGTTTACCAGGACAAATTCAAGCGTGCGGTGACCCTGGTTGAGGCGAGACGAGGATGAAGGTGCTGCGGGAGATCGAGAGATAGCAGTGGCTGAATGGACTCGAGCGACAGGCCCCGTGACCTGCAAATGGGTGAAGCCACAAGGCCCTCCAAAAGGGTTCGACTTCGACGTGACCAAGACGGAGCAGATTTTCACTACAAGAGATGGGGGATTTGTTGACGAAAACCCTGGTGACAAAAATGCATACCGTCATGGATGTGTCCTTATAGGTGACGAATTCATCTTTCGTCAAGCATTTAAGGTAATGCTTGACGGTATGATTTGTCGTCAAGAAAAATCGTCACCCATTACCCAAGCGGGAAGGGCTTCCATCGTGTACTGTTAATAGGTGACGAAATCAAAGATCGAGGTGACGAAATATTACTAAGTTACTTTATTAAATGTTATTAGTTTTATATATCATGCGTGACCCAGCTTGTCGGGAACATATTTAATTAAGTAAAAATTGTGGTTTGGAAGAATCGAACAAGGGCTTCGGCGTGACCGACGCGGAGTCTTACCGCTAAGGTAGATATGGAATTTTGATCTCGGATCCGTAAGTAGTCTATTCTACATATTTATTTCAATGGTGTGATCTAGATGTTACGACATAATAATTCCCTTATTAATATTTATGTCGGCCGAGGGTGCCTCGTTTAAGTCGCGCCGCTAGCGAGACACGGCCTATATAGGTGCTCTTGCTAACGAGTCGAATCGACTAGGGTTCTCGTCGAGGTGAGAAGAATTCCGTGAAGGCTCCATTGTGGTGGCGGCGAGACGCATCATCGGTGAGTTGTCCCGATTGTTCGTTAGGTCTAGATTTTTTAATCAGCTTGTCAAGATCTGTTCCGAAGAACGTTGGCATGTTCTTAACCGAATTGTAGGCAATGGATCGAAGTTGGATAACCGATGGCACCCGAAGTTCACAACAAAGTACATGGCAGGTGTTAGGGATTTCATCAAGTTTGCGCGAGAACACTTGGACAATACGAGATGAACCAATCTTGTGCCCTTGCAAGGACTGCCTAAATCTGATACGTCGGGATATAAAAACGATCGAGGATCACCGCAATTGTTCGGGTATGTCCATGACGTATACAAGATGGACTAGACATGGGGAAGATTTTAGTGATGACGAAGGGCGGGATAGAAACGATGATGGTGCGTATGATAGTGACAACGATGAAGAGGAAGACAATGGTGTTTGTTATGTTGATGATTCGTCTAGTATGATCGATGAACTGCGAAGTCCGGAAATAAAGGTCCTGACCTGCCAAATCTGTATGCTAATCTAATTGAGTCAGCGAAAAAAGAACTTTATGAGGGATGCACCTCTTTCACTAGGTTGTCGTTCATCATTAAGCTCCTTCATGTCAAATCATACAGCCGGATAACAAACGAGAGGATTTGATCTCTTACTTCAGCTTTTACGTACGAGCTTTGCCGGATGTGGACTTTCCCAAATCATATGCCGATGCTAAGAGTGTTCTTTCCGATGTTGGGCTTGGTTATGAGACAATTCATGCATGCAAGTTTGATTGTTCTTTATTTTGGGGAGATCACAAGGACGATACGAACTGCCATGTTTGTGGATTATCAAGATATAGAGACCCTCATCGGAAAAAGAAAATCCCTCACAAGGTGTTAAGGTACTTTCCTATAATTAAAAGGTTGCAGAGAATATTTGTTAAAAAGGAAATGTCGACACATACAAGATGGCACAAAGAGAAGAGGGTTGTTGAGCCCAATGTACCGAGGCACCTCGCCGATGGTGAGGCATGGAAGCACTTTGATGGCAAGTTTGATTGGTTTGCTAAAGATCCTCGTAACATAAGACTAGGTTTTGCCACAGACGGCTTCAGTCCTTTTGGAAGTATGAGTAATCCTTACAGTATGCGGCCTGTTTTTGTGATTCCTTACAACTTCCCACCATGGATGTGCATGGATCAATCGAATTACATGATGGCATTGCTAATCCCCGGAAAGTATTCCCTAGGGAAAGATTTTCATGTATTTATGCAGCCACTGATAAAAGATATGATGCAGCTATGGAGTGGTGTGGAGACATTTGATGCATGCACAGAGGAATATTTCCCATTGCATGTCTGCGTTTCTTTGGTCTATTCATGATTATCCCGGATATGCCACTATGTCGGCCGAAGCACAAGAGGATTTCATGCGTGTGTGCATTGCGATGAGAATCCTTGCGCTGAACCTTTGAAAAACAAAATTGGATATATTGGGCATCGGCGATTTCTTGATAAAAAACACCCATACGAGGAGAAGCGAGACTTTTCAATGGTACAACCGAGATTAGAGATCCACCAAGGAAGTACACACCCAAAGAGGTAGTCTGCGAAGGTAGAAATGGTTAAGGATTTTGAACATGGGAAAAATCCAATAAATAGAAAGCGGAAGCGTGCAATCTGTACCCGGTGAACCAACATGGCACCTGAAAGTCAGCTTACATCATCTACCGTATCGGCCAGAACTTAAGATAGCTAACAACTTAGATGTGATGCATATTGAGAAGAACATATGTGACAATATTGTTGGTACACTACTTGAACTTGAGGGCAAGAATAAGGACACTGTTAGTGCTAGAATTGATTTGAGGAAATTCAAAATGTGGAAGAAGTATTGGTTGGAGAAAATTGAGAAGGATGATGATGATGCAGCAGTAAGTTATGCGAAGCCCCACTACAAGAGATGGGGGATTTGTTGACGAAAACCCTGGTGACAAAAATGCATACCGTCATGGATGTGTCCTTATAGGTGACGAATTCATCTTTCGTCAAGCATTTAAGGTAATGCTTGATGGTATGATTTGTCGTCAAGAAAAATCGTCACCCATTACCCAAGCGGGAAGGGCTTCCATCGTGTCCGTTAATAGGTGACGAAATCAAAGATCGAGGTGACGAAATATTACTAAGTTACTTTATTAAATGTTATTAGTTTTATATATCATGCGTGACCCAGCTTGTCGGGAACATATTTAATTAAGTAAAAATTGTGGTTTGGAAGAATCGAACAAGGGCTTCTGGCGTGACCGACGCGGAGTCTTACCGCTAAGGTAGATATGGAATTTTGATCTCGGATCCGTAAGTAGTCTATTCTACATATTTATTTCAATGGTGTGATCTAGATGTTACGACATAATAATTCCCTTATTAATATTTATGTCGGCCGAGGGTGCCTCGTTTAAGTCGCGCCGCTAGCGGACACGGCCTATATAGGTGCTCTTGCTAACGGTCGAATCGACTAGGGTTCTCGTCGAGGTGAGAAGAATTCCGTGAAGGCTCCATTGTGGTGGCGGCGAGACGCATCATCGGTGAGTTGTCCTGATTGTTCGTTAGGTCTAGATTTTTTAATCGGTTGTCAAGATCTGTTCGAAGAACGTTGGCATGTTCTTAACTGAATTGTAGGCAATGGATCGAAGTTGGATAAGCGATGGCACCCGAAGTTCACAACAAAGTACATGGCAGGTGTTAGGGTTTTCATCAAGTTTGCGCGAGAACACTTGGACAATACAGATGAACCAATCTTGTGCCCTTGCAAGGACTGCCTAAATCTGATACGTCGGGATATAAAAACAATCGAGGATCACCGCAATTGTTCAGGTATGTCCATGACGTATACAAGATGGACTAGACATGGGAAAGATTTTAGTGATGACGAAGGGCGGGATAGAAACGATGATGGTGCGTATGATAGTGACAACGATGAAGAGGAAGACAATGGTGTTTGTTATGTTGATGATTCGTCTAGTATGATCGATGAACTGCGAAGTCCGGAAATAAAGGTCCCGACTCTGCCAAATCTGTATGCTAATCTAATTGAGTCGGCGAAAAAGAACTTTATGAGGGATGCACCTCTTTCACTAGGTTGTCGTTCATCATTAAGCTCCTTCATGTCAAATCATACAGCCGGATAACAAACAGAGGATTTGATCTCTTACTTCAGCTTTTACGTACAGGTTTGCCAGATGTGGACTTTCCCAAATCATATGCCGATGCTAAGAGTGTTCTTTCGATGTTGGGCTTGGTTATGAGACAATTCATGCATGCAAGTTTGATTGTTCTTTATTTTGGGGAGATCACAAGGACGATACGAACTGCCATGTTTGTGGATTATCAAGATATAGAGACCCTCATTGGAAAAAGAAAATCCCTCACAAGGTGTTAAGGTACTTTCCTATAATTAAAAGGTTGCGGAGACTATTTGTTAAAAAGGAAATGTCGACACATACAAGATGGCACAAAGAGAAGAGGGTTGTTGAGCCCAATGTACTTGAGGCACCCTGCTGATGGTGAGGCATGGAAGCACTTTGATGGCAAGTTTGATTGGTTTGCTAAAGATCCTCGTAACATAAGACTAGGTTTTGCCACAGACGGCTTCAGTCCTTTTGGAAGTATGAGTAATCCTTAAAGTATGTGGCCTGTTTTTGTGATTCCTTACAACTTCCCACCATGGATGTGCATGGATCAATCGAATTACATGATGGCATTGCTAATCCCCGGAAAGTATTCCCCAGGGAAAGATTTTCATGTATTTATGCAGCCACTGATAAAAGATATGATGCAGCTATGGAGTGGTGTGGAGACATTTGATGCATGCACGAGAGGAATATTTCCCATTGCATGCTGCGTTTCTTTGGTCTATTCATGATTATCCTGGATATGCCACTATGTCAGGCCGAAGCACAAGAGGATTTCATGCGTGTGTGCATTGCGATGAGAATCCTTGCGATGAACCTTTGAAAAACAAAATTGGATATATTGGGCATCGGCGATTTCTTGATAAAAAACACCCATACAGGAGAAGCGAGACTTTTCAATGGTACAAACTGAGATTAGAGATCCACCAAGGAAGTACACACCCAAAGAGGTAGCTGCGAAGGTAGAAATGGTTAAGGATTTTGAACATGGGAAAAATCCAATAAATAGAAAGCGGAAGCGTGCAACTGTACCCGGTGAACCAACATGGCACCTGAAAGTCAGCTTACATCATCTACCGTACTGGGCAGAACTTAAGATAGCTCACAACTTAGATGTGATGCATATTGAGAAGAACATATGTGACAATATTGTTGGTACACTACTTGAACTTGAGGGCAAGAATAAGGACAACTGTTAGTGCTAGAATTGATTTGAGGAAATTCAAAATGTGGAAGAAGTATTGGTTGGAGAAAATTGAGAAGGATGATGATGATGCAGCGGTAAGTTATGCGAAGCCCCCGCACCATGGACGCTTTCGAAGGAACAGAAGAGACATTTGTGTAGGTATTTGGCAAACACTAGGTTCCCGGATGGTTATTGCGCAAACCGGGGAAGATGTGTGAATATTGATGGTTGTAAGGTTACCGGTATGAAGACGCATGATTGCCACATACTTCGCAGCGAGTGTTGCCGACTGGGCTCAAGGGAATTGCATCTAAGGAAATGTATGTGGCTATTGCAGAGCTAGGAAGATTTTTTAGGGAGCTGTGTGCCAAAACCCTGAAAGTTGATGTGCTGAATCGATTGAAGGTTGAAATTGTTGTGATCCTATGCAAACTTGAGAAGCTCTTCCCCCAGACTTTTTTGATGTAATGGTGCACTTAGCTATTCATCTTCCCGAGGAGGCTCTTTTGAGGGGTCCTGTTCATTATGGTTGGATGTATCCGAGTTGAGAGAAGATTAGGTTATCTAAAGTCTACGATCCGTAACAAAGCAAGGCCGAAGGTTCTATCGCAGAGAGCTACATTGTTGATGAGTGTTTGATTTTTTGCTCTAGATTTTTCAAGGATGGCACAGAAACAAGATTTAACAAAGATGATAGGAACCAAGACATTCGGAGAAAACCTGATCCGGACGAGATGGAAGTATTTTCAGTTGGAGCTAAAGGTCTTGGGAAATCCATTTTGAAACATTTTGACAAGGAATTTGACAAAATGGTTTGGTATGTGCTGAACAAGTGTGACGATGTAGAACGTTATATCAAGTAAGTAGTTAGCTTCACTTTAATAACTACTTCTCAATGTTGCAGACATAATTGTCCTGTATTTCATATGTGTTTTTTCTATGTTTCAGTGAATTCCGACAAGAATTGGGAGGTAGGGGTGTGCGTGACATCGAGGAGACGGTTCAGAGAGAGTTTGCAGGTTGGTTTGCAAACCATGTGAGACAGTTGGACAATGCATCAGAAGATTTGAAGTCTCTGGCTGCTGGGCCAGACCGGCGTGTAGTAGTATACGCTGGTTGCAACGTAAAGGGTGCGAGGTTTCGCACGCTTACTCGGGATAAAGACACGAAGACTCAAAATTCGGGCGTAGCGACTAAGGGATCTTTTGGTGATGCGAGATGAGACCGACTACTATGGTGTTCTGCAAGAAGTTCTTGAACTGCAGTACGGGACTAACAAACACGGTGACAGGTCCGTGTACTTGTTTCGTTGCGACTGGTTCGACCTTGCGAGCAAGGGTTCGAAGATAAAAGATGATGGTTTTTTTAAAAGCGTTAACACTTCTATCCTATGGTTCAAGAATTCACCATTCATATTGGCCAGTCAAGCTGAAACATGCTTCTATTTGGAGGATACAAAGTTTGGTGATCCGTGGAAAGTGGTGCAGAAGTTCAGCCATAGACATGTGTACGACGTTCCAGAATTAGAAGATGGTAACGATGATGCATTTGTACGGAATGAAGACGCATACCAGGAGGATGAAGGTTCGGTCGACCATACATTTCATGATGTTGTCGACCTAGACGAGGAAGCAGATGTGGAAGCGAGAGGAGGATGATCATCGTGCTTGCTGAAGTTGTACGTATTCATGATGCTCGTACAATCCGTGAACTAGAGAATGCGGAAGATAGTCCCAATGTTGACATGGATATGAGCGAAGATGAACTAGAGAATCGGGAAGATAGTCTCATTTTGGAAGAGAACATACATGATGACGAGGAAAAAATTCGGAAGAAGATAGTGATTTAGATTGATAGAAACATGTAATGCATACAACTATATGTTTTGTTCCAAACATTTGAAATGTTCTTATTTAGATGTTTACGATCTCGAACTTGTCATTGAATTATCCAGAAGGTTTTAAGAGCAAATTAATATAAGCAGAAATATGGACAAATATAAGAAAGCCAACCACTAGTAGGAAAAGCCTCATCAGTGGCGCACGAAAATGTGATTCTGTGGCGCACGGGTGGTGCGCCACAGAAACGTCGCCACAAAAATAAGCTTTGCGTAGGCGCACCTGGTCGTGCGCC
>NC_061508.1:364692751-364718915 GCF_022539505.1 Lolium rigidum | reverse complement strand
GCCCGGGCCCCGCCGCACCCGAGAGCCAGACCTCCACCGCCGGCCGCCAAGAGGCGAGGAGAAGAGGATCTAGGGTTTCCCCCTGCAGCCCGCCACCACCCCTCCCTCCGACGCCGGCAGGGCACACCACCCAGATCATCCCACCACCCACGACCGTGCAGCACCTCGGGAGCCCGGCGCACCAGCCACTGCCGAAGCGCGCCACCAGAGCAAGGGAGGAGAACCGCCACCACCAAGCTGCCGCAGCACCAGGCAGCCATCCAGGCCGAAGCCACCAGACCGTCGGAGCAGCACGACCTTGGCTTGGGCTTCTCCGTGCCGCGCAGCCAAGGGAGTCCCGAGCCTCACCCGCCACCACCGACCAGGGCCGCCGCCCCGGGATCCAGACTCTGCCACCGCGAGGGACAGCCGGAGGCCCCCGTCCCTTTTGGGAATGAGGTCCGCCGCCACCGCGGACCCAGCCAGCGGCAGCGGCGGTGGGAGAGACGAGGTCATCCGCCCGGTGGAGGCTAGGGTTTGGGGTCTCACGGGCCGCCAGAGGAGGAAACACTGGTAGAAAAAGGGGCTTTAGTCCCGGTTGGCAACTGCCATTAGTCGCGGTTGCGCAACCGGGACCAATTAAGCGCGACTAAAGCCCCCCCTTTAGTCGCGGTTGCTTACGAACCGCGACTAAAGGCACGTCCACGTGGGCGCCAGGCGACCGTCGGGGCGGAGGACCTTTAGTCGTGGTTCTTCTGGCTAACCGCGACTAAAGGCCGCCGCAACTTTAGGGTTTTAGCCCCCCCCCCCAAATCTGGTTTCTTTTTAATTTGTATTGTTTTATTTCTTTTGTGTTTTATTTTAATTTTGAAGGAGTTTCACATATTCTACGGTACTACATACATGCATATGAATGTACAATTTCAAACAAATTTGAAATTAGAACCAAAAAGAATTCAAGAGGAATATACAATATATATTCAATCTCGGATGACCATATATACAATTTCGAACAAGTTTCGATACATAATTTACGACATCAGAAGTTCTACGTCCTCATAATAGTGTTCTCCTTTAGGATGGAGGACTTCCCTCATCAAAAATCCTGCTAGTTCCTCTTGAATTGGTCGGAAGCGAGCTTCTGGACTAAGCGTCTTCCGGAAGGCATTCCTCTTGACGTTGTTTTCCAAGGGCAACCGCTCAGAGGTGTATCTCCAGATGAACTCACAAACATAATATCCACATAGATTGGTCCTCGGTGGCTGAATATCCCCAGTCAGTGACCTTCTAAAGTCTAGATCTTTTTTGAATTCACCGACCGTTTCATTTGTGAAGCGTGTCCAAACCCTACGAGGCAAAGAAAATTAAATGAACAAGGGAGTTATTAGTTACTTGCAATATTAGGAAATGAACGAAAGAGGCCGATCGATATAGAGCGCAAATGAATGAAAATAATTACTTTTGCAGCATTTTTCTCATGTTGACCCAAAGCTTTGGATCCATATTTAGAGAGTCCATGATGACAACTCTGGAGGTGTGAAATTCAATTATTAGCGAGAATGCGAGTGGAACCTGCGGACACGATACATGCACAGTCATGAATAACTCATCGATTAGACATACCATGCATGCATGGAGTAAACAAAAGAGAATGTGCTCAAGACAGAAACACTCACCCAAAATGGTAAGGAAATATAATTTGATTTTTGAGTTGCTGCTTTTTAAGAAACTGGTACAAGTCTTCCTCCACGTCGGCGGGGTGATGTTTTAACACATATCCATTAACGATTTGTGGATCAATGAACCCAACATCATGGATGTTCCTTATTCGCATTTCCCGAATCTTCATTCTGCATAATAGCGTACACAACAATATAGTTAGGACAATTTATATATATATAGTGCAGGCAATGAACGAGATGGGGTAGAAATAAATCACTTACAGAACGTAGCAACTGATGATAGATTTGTCGAGCTCTCGCAGATTGAACAGCTGGAACAATTCACTCAAACCAATTGTTACATAGTAATGTTTGAAGTGATGCTCATGTCTAACTTCCGCATAAATATATTCTTTGCCGGTGTTAGTTTTTATGTAACCCTTGTACCAACGTAGCAGATCTTTCATTTGTGCTGGCAGATACTCTTCCTGCGCAGGCTCGGCGAGGGGCCCATTCGGCACATATGTAATTACTGGTTCACTCATTGGCGCCTCCTCAAGGCCTAACACTGCACGAAGAGTCATACCGAAGTTGGCCGCTTGTTCTCCGGCACCCGTTACAGTCAATCCCTGTGCTGCCGCAGCTGCTATGATATCGGGGTCCATTAGTTCAGCATCCGGACCGGCAGCTTTCACTATGAGCGGGGGGATCGACTGTTTACTTTGTTCCCCGAGCTGGGCAACTTGTTGTTTCCCGCTTTTTTTTACTTTCTTCTTTCTCGGCCTCCTCCAAGGATTTCTTCTGCTGCTTCTCCGCCAAGTCTTTCTTCTCCTTCAATATTTTTGCTTGCCTACGAGGTTCACGTCCATAGTCGTCAGGCATATTCTTCGCGGCTTGGGACGGTGTGCTCAAAAATGACTTACCCCACTTCTTTTGCTTGTCAGAAAATACTGGCTTGGGCTCGGGCTCTCTTTTCTTCTTGCAGTCCGCCTTCCATTTCTCATAATCAGCAGCCGCGGCCGCGTCAGTTTCCTCGGCATTACGTTCCCAAGGCCTTGTGGGGAGAGGCTTCAGTGATGGCTCCGGTACCTTTGTGGTCTTAGGTACATAAGGGTCCGGGTTAATAGTCCAGGACTGCTTCTGCTTCTTTGCCGGAGGTGGATTGGGGGGTGATGCGTGCAGTCGACACGTCCGTTGGGAACCCAAGAGGAAGGTGTGATGCGTACAGTAGCAAGTTTTCCCTCAGAAAGAAACCAAGGTTTATCGAACCAGGAGGAGCCAAGAAGCACGTTGAAGGTTGATGGCGGAGAAGTGTAGTGCGGCGCAACACCAGGGATTCCGGCGCCAACGTGGAACTCGCACAACACAATCACAGAACTTTGCCCCAACGTAACAGCGAGGTTGTCAATCTCACCGGCTTGCTGTAAACAAAGGATTAGATGTATAGTGTGGATGATGATGGTTGTTTGCGAAGAACGGTAAAGAACAATTGCAGCAGATTGTATTTCAGATGTAAAGAATAGGACCGGGGTCCACGAGTTCACTAGCGGTGTCTCTCCCATAAGATAGCAGATGTTGGGTGAACAAATTACGGTTGGGGAATTGACAAATAAAGAAGGCATAACAATGCACATACATATATCATGATGAGTACTATGAGATTTAATCGGGGCATTACGACAAAGTACATAGACCGCTATCCGAGCATGCATCTATGCCTAAAAATTCCACCTTCGAGGTTATCATCCGAACTCCTTCCGGTATTAAGTTGTAAACAATGGACAATTGCATTAAGTATGGTGCGTAATGTAATCAACACAAATATCCTTAGACAAAGCATCGATGTTTTATCCCTAGTGGCAACAACACATCCACAACCTTAGAACTTTCTGTCACTGTCCCAGATTTAATGGAGGCATGAACCCACTATCGAGCATAAATACTCCATCTTGGAGTCACAAGTATCAACTAAGCCAGAGCCTCTACTAGCAACGGAGAGCATGCAAGAACTTAAATAACATATATGATAGATTGATAATCAACTTGAAATAGTATTCAAAATATTCATCGGATCCCAACAAACACAACATGTAGGATTACAAATAGATGATCTTGATCATGATAGGCAGCTCACAAGTTCTAACATGATAGCACAATGAGGAGAAGACGACCATCTAGCTACTGCTATGGACCCATAGTCCAGGGGTGAACTACTCACACATCGATCCGAAGGCGATCATGGCGATGAAGAGACCTCCGGGAGATGATTCCCCTCTCCGGCAGGGTGCCAGAGGCGATCTCCTGAATCCAACGAGATGGGATTGGCGGCGGCGGCGTCTCTGGAAGGTTTTCCGTATCGTGGCTCTCGGTACTGGGGGTTTCGCGACGGAGGCTTTAAGTAGGCGGAAGGGCGGAGTCGGGAGAGTCACGGGGGCCCCACACGCTAGGGCCGCGCGGGCCCCCTCTAGGCCGCGCCGCCCTAGTGTGGCGGCGCCCCGTGGCCCCACTTCGTCTCCCCTCCGGTCTTCTGGAAGCTTCGTGTAAAAATAGGCCCCTGGGCGTTGATTTCGTCCAATTCGAGAATATTTCCTTACTAGGATTTCTGAAACCAAAAGCAGCAGAACAAAGACAGCGGCTCTTCGGCATCTCATCAATAGGTTAGTGCCTGGAAAATGCATAAATATGACATATAATGTGTATAAAACATGTGAGTATCATCATAAAAGTAGCATGGAACATAAGAAATTATAGATACATTTGGGACGTATCAAGCATCCCCAAGCTTAGTTCCTACTCGCCCTCGAGTAGGTAAACGATAACAAAGATAATTTCTGAAGTGACATGCTATCATAATCTTGATCATACTATTGTAAAGCATATGAGATGAATGCAGCGATTCGAAGCAATGATGAAGATAATGAGTAAACAAATGAATCATATAGCAAAGACTTTTCATGAATAATACTTTCAAGGCAAGCATCAATAAGACATGCATAAGAGTTACTCATAAAGCAATAAGTTAAAAGTAAAAGCATTGAAGCAACACAAAGGAAGATATAGTTTCAGCGGTTGCTTTCAACTTCAACATGTATATCTCATGGATAATTGTCAACACAAAGAAATATAACAAGTGCAATAAGTAAACATGTAAGAATCAATGCACACAGTTGACACAAGTGTTTGCTTCTGGGATAGAAAGGATAGGCAAACCGACTCAACAATAAAGTAAAAGATAGGTCCTTCGCGAGAGGAAGCATTGATTACTATATTTCGCTAGAGCTTTTCATTTTGAAAACAAGAAACAATTTTGTCAACGGTAGTAATAAAGCATATGAGTTATGTATAAGACATCTTATAAGTTGCAAGCCTCATGCATAGTATACTAATAGTGCTCGCACCTTGTCCTAATTAGCTTGGATTAACACTGATTATCATTGCATAGCATATGTTTCAACGAAGTGTCGTGGTATCGTCACGGCATATGCCATAGGGTGGCTAATCGAAGGTGGTTCCTGAGAGATCTCACGGCGGTATCCGGAAGCGGGTATGGGCACGAGCGACACGGTGACGTACCCAGGTTCGAGGCCCTCCGATGGAGGTAAAACCTCTACTCCTGCTAGAGTGTATATGATGATCACACAATACAATGGTGCTCCTAGAGCTGTGTCCGGCTGCTCCTGGGAGGCTAAGGGAGACGATAGTCTCTCTCTCAGGGCAGCGCTAAGGGTGGAATGAAGTAAGAATGATCGATCCCCCACACGAGAGGGGGTAGTGCGGCTTATATAGGCGCCGACACTTTACATATAAGACCCTATAGTTTACTGGCCGGCTTGGCCGGCTCCGGCTTCCGCTCCTTCCCGAGGCAGTGACGTCAGGAGCCGTTGAGGCGTAGTGGCCTGTCCCATCCGGCTGCCCAGGTCAGCGGTATGGAGAGGAGGTGTCCCTGTCGCCGTCAGCCACTGTAGCCAGTACGGATCGTCGTTAGCCATGATGGCCTGTCCGGCGCGTGGCACTGTTGCTCCACAGTGCCCCGCGCTTTACGGAAGATGAAGTCAGCGTGGACTTTGGGAACCCGGATCACCAACCCGGTTCCTTCTAGTGCAAGACTCGCCAGCCTCGAGTCGGTCCGAGGTACGGACCCCCGGTCGGATATGGCTTGTAGAAGCCGGCCCAGCTACGAGCATTGGCGGCCGTAGCCGGGCCGACTAGGACCTAGAGCCAGCCGGCTTCGGACCAGCCGGCCACGGCGCCGGCCGCGCTGCTCCTCGGCCCGGCCTTTGCCGCGAGCCGGCCGGTGGCCAGCCGGCTGCTCCGCGTCCATTGCCCTACCCGGGGTCTTCCCCCGACATTAGCCCCCGAAGCTGGCAAGGTCCTGCGTTTAGAAGGACCTAGGCAGGTTTTCCTGGCTTCTCGAATATACTTGGCGGCACTTGGAGGGGCCGACTGAGAATTTCCATTCAGCCGGCTGCGCCCTCATCCGGCTCGTTCTGGCCGGCTGCTTCGAGCCGGCCGCTATTTATACTTGCGCAGCTTTTGCCTTCTCGCAAGTTTTGATGGCGTCTCCGCCTTGCTGATGACTTTTGGTCCGAGTTCAACTCATTGTCCGGCTCCGGCTTGCGGCGTGCCGGAGTCTCCGCCGCCTCGGGTCCTGCACCCGACTTGACCGGTCTGACGCCTGGGCTCTGCCGCCGGTTCGTCTGGTCACATCAATGTCCCTGCCGGATCCGCTGCGGTCGTGGGGGAAGTGGTGTGGCCGTTTCCAGTAACCGTCGCGGTCGTGGGAGGAGTTACGGCGCAGTAAATCCGGAGGCGTGGCCCACGTTGGCCACTTGGAGGCCAACCGCCCACGGCTGAGGGCTTTAAATGCCGCGGGGGACGCATCGAGGCGGCACTTGCCCCTTTCTTCCTCCTCGCGCTCCCGTTTCGCTCCTTCTCGCGCTCGAGCTCTTCACCGCCCGGCGCCGTTTTTCTTCCGTTCTCTGGCGAGCCTCGGCGAGCGGTTGCCCCGACGATCCTCCGCCGAGCTGCCGCCGCAACCCCGCCAATCCGGCGCCACGGGGCCCCGCGCATCGACGGCGCGCCCTTCTCCACCGCGATCTCCTCCGGCGAGGAGCGGCTCTTCTTCGCCCTTCCGCCTCTCCTGGACCTCTTCCTCTTCTTCGTCCTCAATGGCCCAGCCGAGCGGTTCCTGGAAAGGTTCTTACATGCGGGAGGATGACATTGCCCGGCTTGTGCGCCTCCGCCGCATCCCGGCGGGGGTGATTACGAGGGCACCGGGCGCGGAGATGGAGCCCCGGCCGGAGCCCGGCGAACGCGTGGTCTTCGGCGCGCACCTCGACCGTGGGTTGGGCCTGCCGGCCTCCAACTTCTTCCGCCGGTTCCTCGACCACTTCGGCCTGCAGCCGCACCACCTGCCGGCCAACGCCATGATCCTCCTCAGCTGCTATATGGTCTTCATGGAAGGCTACGCCGGCTTGTGGCCGGATGTGGAGTTTTGGAGCCGGCTTTTCTACATCAAGGCGCAGACGACTGAAGGCCGTCTGAGGACCTGCGGCGCCGCCTCCATCTATCCTCGCACGGGTACGTCCTTCCCGCGGATTCCGACCGTCGATTCCGTGAAGAATTGGCAAATGTATTTCTTTTATGTGCGGAACGAGAGCCCGGCCTTCGACCGGCTCAACCTGCCGGAATACAACCCGGCTCCGCCAGTCGGCCGGCTCAACTGGGGCCACAACGCCAAGTCCTCGGACCTGGACGCGGAGGTGAACCTCCTGTGGGACTTTCTGGGTGAGTGCGTCACGGGGGCCGGCTGAGTGCCGAGGACCTCCTCTGGACCTACATCATGCGCCGGGTCATACCGCTCCAGTGGCGCGTCCACAAGATCGGCCATATGTCCGGCCGGCTCGACCCGACACGGACGTCGAAGGCGGAGCTCTCCAAGTCCCAGGTAGCTCGCCGGGTGAACAACATCACCAAGGCCAACATGCCGGACAAGCTGGATTGGGGGCTGCCGCCCTACGACCGGGAGCAGCCGCCTGAACTCGGTAGGTTTGATGTTTTTGCCGTCTTCCGACTTGCGGCAGCATAGCCGACTCGATATTTATCTTGTCTTGTTTTCAGCTTTTCACCCGCCAAGGCATCGAGGATGGCGACTTGGCGACGAAGGTCTGGACGCCGGATCACGTCGACCCGGCTGACCCAGCCGGCGACCAAGCCGGCGACGACGATCTGCCGGAGGTGCCTGGATCGAGGCGGCCGGGGGAGCATAACCCGCCGCCCTCGCCTGAGCATGAGCAGGAGCAGGAGCAGCCGCAGGCGGAGCCGGCGGAATCCGGCACGGGGCCAATCCCGGCGGTGCCTCTGCGCGCGGTGCCGCCTACGGGCACGGCGACTTCAGCGCCGAAGGGGAGGAAGCGGGCCATCGGCGGGTCTACGGCTGCTGTGGAGGCGAAGGCCAAGAAGCAGCGCCGGCTGGCGCCCAAGAAGGTCCCGGAGAAAGCCGGGTGAGTTCTTTTTCCTCTCGTTGTTTGATTCCTTTTCTTTCCTTCCTTTTTGTACTTATCTTTTCTTGCTTGTTCGACTAGGGCTGCGATTAAGTTCACCCGTGGAGGCGGCTCTCGGCAAGCTCCTCCCCGTCACGTCGCCGCTTCAGCGGCGAGGAGGGAGCCAACCCCGCAACCTTCGGCACGCGCGCGCACGCCGCCGGCTGCCAACGTGCCGCCGCGGCCACGCCGCCTTCTGCGGGGCGTCTTCTTCAGCCGCGCCTCTGCGGCGCCCGGCGGCGGAGACCAGGGTCGGTCGGCGCGCCGGCCGACCATAGACGATATGTTCCCGCGCCGCGCCCCGTTTGTGGAGCAGGCGGCCGGAGCTGGCAGGGGCATGCCGCCTGAGGCCGGAGCTGGAGCTGGCGGGGCTGCGCCGCCTGCGACCGGAGTCGGCGGGCCCGCTCCCAACGTCGTGGTGCTGGAGAGCAGCCCGGAAGGAGCGCCTCAAGCGCCGGATGCGACGGCTCCCACCGGGCCGACTGCTTCACCGCGCCGCCTCCAGCTTCCGAGCCGACGAGGAGGGAGCCGGCCGGGAAGGAGCCGGCAAGGGAGGAGCCAGCGCGCTCGAAGGATGCCGACTCCCGGGCGCTGGTGAGGACGGAGGGCCCGTCGGACCCAGCTAAGGGCCTTCATGTGGCCAAGGGGGCCCGGCTGCTGCATGTGCCGTCTGCCTCTGACTCCAGCCTTGGCTCGGCTGGCACCATGGAGGCTGCGTGGCATCAGGCGGATGCCTGCGAGGTGACCAGCCGGGAGGGCCAGCCAGGCGTGGCGCCCATGAAGCTGTTCTTCTCCGGCTTCCGTGGCAGCCTCAAGGCCAAGGCCGCCGAGACCCTTGCCCAGCTGGCGACGCTGGAGGATGCCGACAAGGTATGTGTTCATCTGTTTTTTGATTTGGTTATTATCCTGGTAGCCCTCCGAGGCATGGTCCGGCTGCTTGGAGCCGGTCCGGGTTTCGTCTGGATATCTGATTGTTTCTTTCAGGTGGTTGCGGAGCGACGCACCGTTTTGTACAACAAGGTGGTGACTAGCTACCACAAGGCCAAGATCGAGCGAGCCGGCTTGGCTCGCGAGCTGGAGGCTGTCAGGGGTGAGGCCTTCTCTCTTTTGACTTGCTCTTTCTGTTGAGTTTCTTTTTTACTGACGGCTCATTTTTTGCCGGCTTGCAGCTGAGGCCGCCCGGATCCCACAGCTGGAGTCGGACCTCCGAGTTGCCCGCGCTTAATGCGTCACAAGCGAGGAGGCGAACCGGGCCGCTGCCGCCAAGCTGAAGGTGGCTGACGGGGAGCTAAAGCGGCTGCGCCTCCTCGAGGCTAACCACCTCAAGGAACTTGCCGCCCTCAAGAAGGACGGGGATGAGAAGCTGGCGGACCTGAGCAGGCGGCTGGATGAGGTGGAGCGGCAGCGGCTTGCGCTTCGCGAAGAGGTGACCACCGAGTCCAACGAGCTGTCGGCCACCGCCAAGCGGTGGTTGGAGGAACTTAGCGCGCTCGACCGCGGCTTGGCGGGTGAGTTTTTTATCTTACGCCTTCCCCTTTGCCGGCTTTCGGCCGTCGGCTGCCGGCTTAGGTTGGCGGCCGGCGGCAGAAACTTGATTTTTTCGATATCTCCATCTTCAGGTCGGGGCGATCGGTTCTTGCGGCTGCCGCCGTGCTTTTTCTTTTTACTTCGAAATCTCCATCTTCGGGCTGGGGGCGTCGGTTCTTGCCGGCTGCCGCCGGGCTTACTTTAGAGCTTCGGAATCTCCATCTTCGGGCTGAGGGCGGTCGGTTCTTGCCGGCTGCCGCCGAGCTTACTTTAGGACTTCGAAAATTTGCATTTTTCAGCTTATTTCGGCTTTGATGGCTTCCGACATGCTTTTCTTCTTTGCGGCGGCCTTCCCGAGGCGCGAGGAGGCGGCGTTAGCGGCCGTTGGCGGGGCGCGGGAGGAGCGCCGGCAGGCCACCGGGGAGAAGAGCTCCGACCGCTTCACCATGGATGACTATCCGTCGTCCATGGCCGCCCGCGTGGAGCCGGTCACCAAGCTTGGCCGGGAGCTGCGGAAGGCGGCGGAAGAGCTGATCCGGCTCGCTATGGCCGACGGAGACGCTGCCGCAAGATCTCTCCAATCTCATCGCTTGGCTGGACAGGGCTCCCGACCGCTTCTTGGACTGGAAGGAGTCGGCCACGCGCGCCGGAGCCGATATGGCGGCTGTCTTTTGTGCTCTCCTGGTATAACGAGGTTAGCCTCGACCAGTTGGAGTACCGGCGCGCCGACGTGGAGGACAAGCTCCCGGTGGAGAACAAGACTGCTCGGCTTGCCCGCGCCTGCGCCATTGCCGACTTCGTCGACAAGGCTATCTTCATCGCGGACCCGAATCCGCCGTCTGACGACGAGGAGGAGGAGGCTGAGGACGAGGAGGCTGACGACGTGCCCGAGGATGACCCGGCAGCCGGCTCTGCTGATGCTCCTCCGGCTGGTCCTGATCCAGCCGGTGCTTAGCTTCTACCTATTATCCTTATGCTTTTGCAAGACAACTCGTTAAATCCCCGGGATGCCGGGTGCATATGTAAGACGATATTATTATCCTTTTATTAAGGCACACTTTAATGTGTTTGTTTAATCATTTGTGTGCCGAGTTGCTTTCTTTCGACTTGTTCGCTTTTTCCTATCCGCCCCACTCTTTGGCTGTGCTCTTGCCGGTCGTACGTCCGACTTGCGATCCGTCGCCGGATCAAGAGCGGGCCGCTGAGGGAGGCCGACGAGTACTTCGGTCGAACGAGCTGAATTCGGCAATCCGGCACTTTTATGAAAAGTTGCAAGTCAACTCGCTTTTACTCTTTCCCTTAGTCGTTTTTCGCGTGCCGGCTCCCTAGGCCTTACTCCCGCCAGCCGGACAGCCGGGTTGCGGTCTGTAGCTGGATCGGAAGCCGGCTGTCGGAAACCGGATCACGTTACTGAGCCGGCCGCGTGAAAGGGTTCAAGCCAGTTGGCGAAAACGAAGTAGAGTATGCGAAACACTTGTCGGAAACGGCGCTCTTGGCGCATGCTTTTCATAGCTTACAAAAGGGATACAAGGGATACATACATTCCTGCTCTCATGTGTAAAATGGTCGAAGCAACCTGACATTCCAGGGACGTTTAGTCTCTTCGTCGGTTTTGCTTGCCTTGTTCTTTTTGGCCTCTTGGGCATCTATGAGATAGTAGGAGTCATTGCCTCTCGCCTTGCTCACGATGAAGGGACCCTCCCATGGGGATGCTAGTTTATGTTGTCCGGCTGTCCGTTGGATCAGCCGGAGCACTAGGTCTCCTTCTCGGAATGCTAAGGTCTTGACCTTCCGGCTGTGGTAGCGACGGAGGCTTTGCTGGTATATGGTTGACCTGGACTCGGCCATCAGCCGGACCTCTTCAACCAGGTCGACTCCATCTTCGCGAGCTTCTTTGGCTTCAGCTTTCGTGTAGAGCTTGATCCTTGGCGCGTCGTGCTCGATATCGGTCGGCGGGACGGCTTCGGCCCCGTATACGAGGAAGAAGGGTGTGAAGCCGGCCGAGCGGTTTGGCGTCGTGCGCGAGGCTCCACAGCACGGCTGGGCAGCTCTTCAATCATGCAGCCGGCTGAGCGCTCAAGCGGCTCCACCAGCCGGGGCCGGATGCCGGCTAGGATCAAGCCATTTGCTTTCTCCACTTGGCCGTTGGTCTCCGGGTGCGCCACGGATGATAAGTCCATCCGGATCCCCATCTCCCCGCAGTAGCGTTTGAAAATGCCTTCGGCGAAGTTGCTGCCGTTGTCGGTGATGATGCTATGCGGGTAGCCATATCTCACGATTATCTCTTTGAGGAATGTGACGGTCGTGGAGCCGTCCAACTTTTTGATTGGCTTGGCTTCCATCCACTTAGTGAATTTGTCAATCATCACCAAGAGATGAGTCATGCCGCCTCGGGCTGTTTTGAATGGGCCCACCATATCCAAGCCCCATACGGCAAATGGCCAGATAATGGGGATGGTCTTCAAGGCGGAAGCCGGCGTGTGCCTTTGCTTGGCAAAGCGTTGACATCCGTTGCACTTCTTCACCAGCTCTTCTGCGTCTCTGAGCGCAGTCGGCCAGTAAAAACCGTGTCGGAAGGCTTTGGCCACTATGGCTCTGGAGGAGGCGTGGTGGCCGCACTCACCCTGATGGATTTCCCGTAGGAGTTCAATCCCTTCAGCCGGCTCGACGCACCGCTGGAGCACCCCACTTACGCTGCGTTTGTACGGCTCGTGGTTGATGATTGTGTAGGCCTTGGCCCTTCTCTCAATCTGCCTGGCCTGGACTCTGTCATCAAGCAGCACACCGTCGGTGAGGTAGGAGAGGAATTCTTGTGCCCATGAAGGTACGCATCTTATCTCGAATACGCTGACCAACAGGGCCTCCTGCGTGGGAGCTTCCGGCTTTGACTGCATGGTCGCCGGGTTCGGCTTGCCAGCCGGCGGGTTCGGCTTGCTAGCCCCGAGTTTGGCGATGAAGCCCCCGGGTTGGACTGAGAAGTGCCCGGGTTCGGCATGGTAGCTGGCGGGTTTGGCTTACTAGCCCCCGACTTGGGCGATGAAGCCCCCGGGTTCGGCTGAACAGCCCCCGGGTCAGCCGGCACGAATATTGAATCCGAATCCGGTGACGGTATGATGGACGGCTTCTTGATAACCGCCAAGGCGATGCCCGGCGGAATGGCTTGCCGGGTTGAGCCAATCTTCGACAAGGCGTCAGCCGCCTCGTTGTTTGCTCGTGGCACATGGTGGAATTCGCAGCCGTCGAAGAAGCCGGATAGGCTGCTGGACATGGAAGCGGTATGAGGCCATGTTGGCGTCCTTCGCGTCCCAGTCGCCAGATGCTTGCTGTATGACCAAGTCGGAGTCGCCGAAGCATAGTATGCGACGCACGCCAATCTCCTTGGCCAGCTTCAGCCCATGAATGAGCGCTTCATACTCCGCCACATTGTTCGATGCGGCGAAGTGGATCTGCAGGACGTAGTCCAGTCGGTCTCCCTTGGGAGAGGTGATGACGATGCCGGCTCCCAAGCCGTTGCGCATCTTCGAGCCGTCAAAGTGCATCTTCCAATGTGTGGAATCCGGCACGGGCGGCAGGATGTGCATCTCAGCCCGGTCGACGAAGAAGTCCGCGAGGATCTGCGACTTGATGGCTGTGCGTGGCTCGTAGAGGATGGTGTGGGCGGCTAGCTCCGGGGCCCACTTGGCAACCCGGCCGTTGGCATCCTTGCTGCCGATGATTTCCGCCAAAGGCGCTGTGGCAACCACCACGATGGGGTGCTCTTGGAAGTAGTGCTTGAGCTTCTTGGCTGCCATGTAGACGCCGTAGGTGACCTTCTGGTAGTGGGGGTAGTTTTGCTTCGACTGGGAGAGCACTTCGCTGAGGTAATAGACTGGGCGCTGAACCAGCTGCTCCCTGTTTTCGGCTTCTTTGCGCTCCACCACCAGGACAACGCTAACCACTCGGTTGGTGGCTGCGATGTACAACAAGCATCGGCTCCATTGAACCCGGCGTTGCAAGGATTGGCGCGGTTGAGAGCACGCGCTTTAGGTCACGGAAGGCTTCATCCGCTCGCGGTGACCAGACGAACTTGTCCGCCTTCTTCATCAATTGATACATGGGCAGTGCCTTCTCCCCGGCCCGGTCGACGAAGCGGCTCAAGGAAGCCAGGCAGCCAGCGAACTTCTGGACGTCCTTGAGGCACTGCGGCAGCTCCATCTTCTCAATGGCACTGATCTTCTCCGGGTTGGCTTCGATTCCTCGCTGAGAGACGAGGTAGCCCAGGAGTTGGCCGGCCGGCACGCCGAATGTGCACTTGGCCGGGTTGAGCTTCATCCGAAATCTTCTCAGATTGGTGAAGGTTTCTCTCGGATCATCAAGGAGGGTAGGCATCTCCTTGGTTTTTACAACGACATCATCCACATATGCGTGAACGTTTCGCCGATTTGATCCTGCAAACACTTTTGCATGCACCTTTGGTAGGTGGCGCTGCATTTTTCAAGCCGAACGGCATAGTCGTGTAGCAATAAGCCCCGTACGGGGTAATGAACGAAGTCTTTATTTGATCATCCGGATTCAGAGGAATCTGGTGGTAGCCTGAATAGGCATCTAGAAAAGACAACAATTCACAGCCGGCAGTCGAGTCTATGACTTGATCTATGCGCGGCGGGGAAGGGGTCCTTCGGGCACGCCTTGTTGAGGCTGGTGTAGTCGATACACATGCGCCGGGAGCCGTTCTTCTTCAAAACCAGGACCGGGTTTGCCAACCAGTCCGGGTGCAGCACTTCCATGATGAAGCCGGCTGCCAGCAGCCGGGCGATTTCTTCACCGATGGCCTTCCTTCGTTCTTCGGCGAAGCGCCTGAGAGGCTGCTTCACCGGCTTGGCGTCGAGCCGGACGTGGAGGTGGTGCTCAGCCAACTCCCTCGGCACACCCGGCATGTCTCTTGGAGTCCATGCGAAGATGTCCCGATTCTCACGGAGGAAGCTGGTGAGCTCGCTTTCCTATTTCTTGCTCAAGCCGGCACCGATGGTGACGTACTTGTCCGGCTGCGCCGGGTCCAGCAGGATCTTCTTGGTGTTGTCGGCCGGCTGGAAGTGAGTTGTCCCAGCCGGGTTGCCTGCGGCCGGCATGTCTGTCTGCGCGGCCTTGGCGAGGGCAACGGCGTCGTGGATGAGCTGCTTCTCGGTGGCGATGACCAGCGTCTGGGCCATCTTGGAGCTCTGCGTGGCGCAGTCCATGGAGCGGCGATAGTCGCCGGCTATGGTGATGACCCCCTTTGGGCCGGGCAGCTTCATCTTCGGTACCCATAGTGGGGCACCGCCATGAACTTGGTCAGGGCCGGCCTGCCCAGGAGCGCGTGGCAGGGACTCACGAGGTCCACCACCTCGAACTCAATTCTCTCGGTGCGGAAGTGATCCGGCTTCCCGAACATCACCTCCAGCGTGATCCGGCCAATCGGCTGGCAGCAGTGGCCAGGCACGATACCATGGAAGACGGTGGGGGTGGGGCGCAACTCGGCCTCCTGGATGCCCAGCTTGCGGGCGGTGTCGCGGTAGAGGATGTTGATGCTGCTGCCGCCATCGACGAGGACGCGCGAAAAACGCACGCTGCACCGGGTTGTGCCGATGGTGGGGTCGAGGACCATGGCGTAGCTGCCCGGCTTCGGCAGGACAGCCGGTGTGTCGCGGCGATCAAAGGTGATGGCCTGCTCTGACCAGTTTAGGTGCGGGGGACCGGCGGTATGACCGCGTTGACCTCGAGGAACGGCTCTGCCGGCTCGTCTTGTCCTCGGGCTCGGAGGTGAAGATGATGTAGGTAGCATCTTCGGCCAGATATCGGCCATGTTGCACTTGGTTAGCCTCGTGGTGCTCGAGGTTGGCGTTCTCTGCGCCGCCTTGGCCACCCGGCCCGCCGGCTGGAGGAGGCGGGGGTGGGGGCGGGAGGGGTTCGCCGCTTGTCAGCCGCTTCATGAAGTGGCAGTCGCGGGTGGTGTGGTTGGAGGGGTTCTTGCCGCTGTGGTACTTGCACGGCGAGTCGATCATCTGCTCGAAGGTGTACTTCGGCTTCCATTGCCGGTCTGTTTGCTTCTGGCGTCGGCTGCCGCCTGGCGCCGCATGGTCCGTCACGGCTGCCACATGGGCGGAGCCGTACCGGCGGTCCGGCTGGTCGCTGTGACGCTTGCCGCGGTAGTTGTCCCGCCGGCTGCCATGGGAGCCGCCCTCGGCCGGCTTGTGCTCAGCCGGCTTGTTGTTGTCCCGTCTTGCTGGGGCCGGTGAAATATCAGCCGGCGCCTTGCCGGCTTCCTCCGCCAGCGCGTACTTGTCTGCGATGACCATCAAGGCGGCCATCGTCTTGGGCTCGCTGCGGCATAGCTTGTGCCACAGCATGGTGTTGGGCCGGCAGCCTCCCATGAAGAAGATGATGGCTTGCATCTCGTGCACGCCCTCACAGGAGTTGCGCATCTCGCACCAGCGCGTTAGGTACGCGCGATCCGTCTCGTCCGGGCCCTGCTTGCACATCTCAAGCTGTTGAGGGCGACCCGGCCGGCGATAGGTGCCGGTGAAGTTGCTGATGAAGGCGGCTTCGAAGTCCAGCCAGCCGTTTATGCTGCCGGCTGGCAGGTTGTTGAGCCACGTGCGGGCGGAGCCGAGCAGCATGAGGGGGGAATAGCGCACAGCCACGCGCTTGTTGCCCTTGGCGATGCCGACTGCCGTGGAATAGTCCAGCAGCCAGTCTTCCGGCTTGGCGGTGCCGTCGTACTTGGGGGTGTCGCGCGGGAGCTGGAAGCCGTCGACCATGGGCTCGTTGAGGATCCGCGGCCCGAAGCACTTTGGGCCGGCTGGCCCTTCTTCTTCCGCGATGCGGGATTGAACCAGCCGGTCGAGGCGGTCCCGGGCGTCGGTTGGCTCGATGCGCGGGCCCAGCCGGGAGTGGGCCGGCTGGCGAGCGCCGCTGGCTTCTGGAGCCGGCCGGTGTGGGCGTCGAGGCTCGGAGTCTTGCTCCTGGTTCCGGCTCGGTGGGGCCCGGCTGCGGCTGCTGCCGCCGCCTGTCTGGTGGCTCGGCCGGCTTGAGGTCGCGTGCGTGGCGCGGGAATCGTTGCGCCGGCTTGGTGCTGGGGAGGTGGACTCGGCCGTGTCCCTGGCGTTGCCTGCGGCACCACGAGCGTGAGAAGCTCTAGGGTCTTGAGCGTACCTGGGGTCTTTCGACTGCCGGTTGGCAGCCTTTAGCAACTCAGTCACCCGCGTAGTCTGGCGGCGTAACTCTTCGCCTTCGAGGCGGTGCAGCTCTTCTGCGGCGGCTTGCGCGGCGAGCATGTTCTTGTCGGGGGTGTTGTAGATGGGCAGCTCCATTGACGGAGCCGGCTCGTCCGCGCCGTCGCGGTCGATCTCGGCGCCTAGGTCGCGGCCTCTGCGGCGGATCTGGCCGGCTCGGCTGGGGTTGTCGCCGCCTGGGGTGAGGCCGTGGGCGCGGTTGTACTCGCGCTGGGTGATGTCCCATTGGCGCTTAGCAGCAGCCAGCTCCTCGGTCTGCTTGAGGAGGAGCACGCGGTGCGCCTCCAGGTCTGCCTCGACGGCGGCGGCGTCGGCGCCGGTGGCGGTGGTGAGCAGGGTGCTCAGCTTCGCCCGGACTTCGTCCAGCCGGGATGGTGGTGGTGGCGGCTTTGCGCCTGATGCGGATGCGTGCCCGCCGACGTGGCGCTCCAGGTCGGGGCCGCGAACGCGTGTGGACTTGGAGGGGAGTTCCTCGCCAGCCATCATGACTTGCACGACGGCGGGGCTGGCGGGAGCGCTGCTGCCGGCTCGCGGAGGAGGGCTAGCGCAGCGCAGCACCTGCCGCGGGTAGCGCGGCGGTGCGACGGTGGCGACGTAGACGTCGTGGCCGCCGAAGGAGATGACGCTGCCGCCGGCTGGGAAGGGCCGGTCGGCGAAGCAGCCAGCGTTGTCGCCGACGCAGTCGAGGGAGCCGAATCTCCAGATCAAGCCTGAAGCGACTCGCTCGCCGGTGGTGATGGTGAGGCCCGTCCGGATGAAGACACCGGCCGAGGATGCTGAAGGCCCCACGGTGGGCGCCAAATGTCGTGGTATCGTCACGGCATATGCCATAGGGTGGCTAATCGAAGGTGGTTCCCGAGAGATCTCACGGCGGTATCCGGAAGCGGGTATGGGCACGAGCGACACGGCGACGTACCCGGGTTCGAGGCCCGCCGATGGAGGTAAAACCTCTACTCCTGCTAGAGTGTATATGATGATCACACAATACAATGGTGCTCCTAGAGCTGTGTCCGGCTGCTCCTGGGAGGCTAAGGGAGACGATGGTCTCTCTCTCGGGGCAGCGCTAAGGGTGGAATGAAGTAAGAATGATCGATCCCCTACACGAGAGGGGGTAGTGCGGCTTATATAGGCGCCGGCACTTTACATATAAGACCCTATAGTTTGCGGCCGGCTTGGCCGGCTCCGGCTTCCGCTCCTTCCCGAGGCAGTGACGTCAGGAGCCGTTGAGGCGTAGTGGCCTGTCCCATCCGGCTGCCCAGGTCAGCGGTATGGAGAGGAGGTGTCCCTGTCGCCGTCAGCCACTGTAGCCAGTACGGATCATCGTTAGCCATGATGGCCTGTCCGGCGCGTGGCACTGTTGCTCCACAGTGCCCCGCGCTTTACGGAAGATGAAGTCGGCGTGGACTTTGGGAACCCGGATCACCAACCCGGTTCCTTCTAGTGCAAGACTCGCTAGCCTCGAGTCGGTCCGAGGTACGGACCCCCGATCGGATATGGCTTGTAGAAGCCGGCCCAGCTACAGCATTGGCGGCCGTAGCCAGGCCGACTAGGACCTAGAGCCAGCCGGCTTCCGGACCAGCCGGCCACGGCGCCAGCCGGCTGCTCCTCCGCCGGCCTTTGCCGCGAGCCGGCCAGTGGCCAGCCGGCTGCTCCGCGTCCATTGCCCTACCCGGGGTCTTCCCCCCGACACCAAGTGTCACAAAGGGGTACCTCTATGCCGCCTGTACAAAGATCTAACGAGAAAGCTCGCATTGGATTTCTCGCTTTTGATTATTCTCAACTTAGACATCCATACCGGGACAACATTGACAACAGATAATGGACTCCTCTTTAATGCATAAGCATTCAACAACAGTTAATATTCTCATAAGAGATTGAGGATTGGTTGTCCAAACTGAAACTTCCACCATGAATCATGGCTTTAGTTAGCGGCCCAATGTTCTTCTCTAACAGTATGCATACTCAAACCATTTGTTTGTGAAAACCGCCCTTACTTCAGACAAGACGAACATGCATAGCAACTCACATGATATTCAACAAGGGTAAAGGAGTTTATGGCGTAAACATGGTTACCGCTCAACAAGCAACTTACTAAGAAATAAGACACATAAGTACATATTCTTCACCACGATAGTTTTTAAGCTATTTGTCCCATGAGCTATATATTGCAAAGGCAAAGAATAGAAATTTTAAAGGTAGCACTCAAGTAATTTACTTTGGAATGGCGGAGAAATACCATGTAGTAGGTAGGTATGGTGGACACAAATGGCATGGTTATTGGCTCAAGGATTTGGATGCACGAGAAGAATTCCTCTCAATACAAAGCTAGGCTAGCAAGGTTGTTTGAAGCAAACTCAAGTATAAAAGGTGCAGCAAAGCTCACATATGAACATATTGTAACTATTATAAGACTTTACATTGTCTACTTGTTGTTCAAACACCTCAACCAGAAAATATCTAGACTCTAGAGATCAATCATGCAAACCAAATTTTAACAAGCTCTATGTAGTTATTCATTAATGGGTACAAGGTACATGATGCAAGAGCTTAAACAAGATCTATATGAGCACAACAATTGCCAAGTATCACATTATTCAAGACATTAAACCATTTACCACATGCGGCATTTTCCGTTTCCAACCATATAACAATGAATGAAATAGTCCAACTTTCGCAATGAACATTAAAGATAAAGCTAAGAACACATGTGTTCATACGAAACAGCGAAGCATGTCTCTCTCCCAAACAAAGAATGCTAGGATCCGATTTATTCAAACAAAAACAAAAATAAAAACAAACAGACGCTCCAAGTAAAGCACATAAAATGTGACGGAATAAAAATATAGTTTCAGTAGAGGAACCTGATAAGTTGTCGATGAAGAAGGGATGCCTTGGGAATCCCCAAGCTTAGACGCTTGAGTTTTCTTAAAATATGCAGGGATGAACCACGGGGGCATCCCCAAGCTTTGACTTTTCACTCTTCTTGATCATATTGTATCATCCTCCTCTCTTGACCCTTGAAAACTTCCTCCACACCAAACTCGAAACAAACTCATGAGAGGGTCAGTGCATAATTCATATATTCAGAGGTGACATAATCATTCTTAACACTTATGTACATTGCACAAAGCTTACTGAAAGTTAATGGAACAAAGAAATCCATCTAACATAGTAAAACAGGCAATGCGAAATAAAAGGCAGAATTTGTCAAAACAGAACAGTTCGTAAAGACGAATTTTAAAGGGAAAGTATTCTAGTCTGACGTCTGATTCCTTCTCTTCGTTCGGACGGATGCTTAGCCGTGCGATGATTCCAGATCAATCTGACGTAGGGTGCTTGCCCTATAAATTCTAGGAATCCAACCACGTTCCCCAATTCCCCCACGATGCGGCGAGTCTGGCGGAGGCGGAGCGCACGCTGCCCGCCAATGTGGAGAGATCGAGTGCGTTGGGGTAGGATCTGGCGCCGCCCGAGGCATCAACTCGAGGACATCCAGCATCCAGGCGATGCTGCCGGCGCTCGAGACCTCCGTACGCGCCCGATCCGAGCGCCCATGGCTCGTGTTGATCCGCCGCTCCCGCCGTGCCCAAGGTGTTCGACGCCGTGCACGGTCACGAGCCGCCGCTGCTCCAGGTCCAGGGCGCCTCCGGGGGCTTCCCTGTGTTGCTCGCTGTGCTTCGTTGCCTCGAGTAGGTGTTCGCCTCGCCACCGGTGGCTGGCCGACATCGTGGCATAGCTCGGCGACCACGACGTCGCCGACCGCGCTTCCTCGTCGACATCATTGTCCTGTACCTCGGCGACCACGACCTCACCGTACTTCGTCGCCGATGTTGCCGTCGCTATGGATGAGCTCAAGAAAGACATCCCGGTACCTCGACGGCTGCACGAGGTTGTTGTCACCCGCCCCACGTGGAAGCATATTTTCGAATTGACTGGAGCATAGCGCGAGTTGTTGGAAGCATGCTTTTGTATCCATGGTTAGTGTAAGACAGAAAGTTTACATACCAACGAAGCATGTTTCATTTTCTGTGGAAGCAAATTGTCCCGTAGATGGAAACATAAATTTTCCACGTTGAAATAAAATCATTATATACACAAACTACTTTTTTTGAATTTGAAGCAAATTATCACTGCATGGGAAGCATTTTTTATTGTCTCCGAAACAGAACGATTTACTTTGAACGCCCAGAAAATGATGCTTCCATGCGTCAAGAAGAATGTTTCGTTCCTTCTGCTTCCATGCTTCTCGTGCAGAATTGCTAGCCAGATTATTTGCTTCAATTCAACAGGGAAATTACGCTTCCATGCATTCAAACGATACTAATCGGGGCTAATTAATGGCCGGATTAAATGCTAGCCGGATTAAACGCAGCCGCCGGGAACAGTTTGGGGGAGCAGTTTGCGGGGCCATTTATTCCATGCATGGAGCTGTCTGCTACGGGCTGGACTTCTTTCATCGCATGGCCAAAATGCTGCTGATCCGACGGCCAAGGACTGGTCCGATCCGAAGCATGGATCAGACGTCCGATGCCTAGAAGCGCCCAATTTTAAAGTGGCACCAGACTTGCTCAGATGAAAATGCCCGAATTGAATGAAAGTTGCATACATATCTGAGGATCACGCACGTAAATTGGCAGATTTTTTTGATTTTTATACAGGGACTACTGCTCAAATTCGTGACAGCGAGAAATCTGTTCCTGCGCAGCAATCCAAATCTAGTATTGACTTTACTATCAAAGACTTTACTTGGCACAACAATGCAATAAAATAAAGATAAGGGGAGGTTGCTACAGTAGTAAACAACTTCCAAGACTCAAATATAAAATAAAGTGCAGAAGTAAAATAATGGGTTGTCTCCCATAAGCGCTTTTCTTTAACGCCTTTCAGCTAGGCGCAGAAAGTGTGTATCAAGTATTATCAAGAGATGAAGAATCAACATAGGTGTTGGGAGTTTTCTCAACTATGCATTTTATCTTATCTATGTGAGTTTCAGAGGCTCCATTTTCATTGTTCTTAGGTTTGCTATCCTCGTCAAACAAATTTTCAGGGACAAGCCAACCATAGTTATTCTCTAGAGCGTCATTCATTCCCAGGAGCTTACAAGGTATTGTTGTCTTAATCTCCCCACCATCATTAATATTATTAGTGTACCTTACTCTCTCCATGTCCATCTTTTCAAGGATACTAACAAAATTGGTGTAAGAGCCAAGCATCTTATATTTAATAAAGACCTTTCTAGCCTCTCTTGCTACTCCACCAAATTCTTTAAGAAGGGTTTCTAAAACCAAATCTTTCTTTTCCCCTTCTTCCATATCACCGAGTGTGAGAAACATGTGTTGGATTATAGGATTGAAATTAACAAATTTAGTTTCCAACATGTGTACTAAAGAAGCAACAACAATTTCATAAGTAGGAGCAATTTCTACCAAGTGTCTATCTTCAAAATCTTCAGTGGTACTAACATGAGTGAAAAAATCTTCTATATTATCTCTTCCAATTATAGACCCACGTCCTACCGGTATATCTTTCAGAGTGAACTTAGGAGGAAACATGATGAAACAAACTAAAGGTAAATAAAGTAAATGCAAGTAACTAATTTTTTGTGTTTTCAATATAGAGAACAAGACAGTAAATAAAGTAAAACTAGCAACTATTTTTTGTGTGTTTTGTTTAAGTGCAGCAAACAAAGCAGTAAATAAAATAAAGCAAAGCAAGACAAAAACAAAGTAAAGAGATTGGAAGTGGAGACTCCCCTTGCAGCGTGTCTTGATCTCCCCGGCAACGGCGCCAGAAAAATATTGCTGGCGTGTAGTTGACGTGGGAGTTAGAAATCTTTGTGGTGTAACTTTTCTTCAGTTCCCCGGCAACGGCGCCAGAAAAATAGCTTGATGCGTGCAGTCGACACGTCCGTTGGGAACCCCAAGAGGAAGGTGTGATGCGTACAGTAGCAAGTTTTCCCTCAGAAAGAAACCAAGGTTTATCGAACCAGGAGGAGCCAAGAAGCACGTTGAAGGTTGATGGCGGAGGAGTGTAGTGCGGCGCAACACCAGGGATTCCGCCGCCAACGTGGAACCTGCACAACACAATCACAGAACTTTGCCCCAACGTAACAACGAGGTTGTCAATCTCACCGGCTTGCTGTAAACAAAGGATTAGATGTATAGTGTGGATGATGATGGTTGTTTGCGAAGAACAGTAAAGAACAATTGCAGCAGATTGTATTTCAGATGTAAAGAATAGGACCGGGGTCCACAGTTCACTAGCGGTGTCTCTCCCATAAGATAGCAGATGTTGGGTGAACAAATTACAGTTGGGCAATTGACAAATAAAGAAGGCATAACAATGCACATACATATATCATGATGAGTACTATGAGATTTAATCAGGGCATTACGACAAAGTACATAGACCGCTATCCAGCATGCATCTATGCCTAAAGAGTCCACCTTCAGGTTATCATCCGAACCCCTTCCAGTATTAAGTTGTAAACAACAGACAATTGCATTAAGTATGGTGCGTAATGTAATCAACACAAATATCTTTAGACAAAGCATCGATGTTTTATCCCTAGTGGCAACAAGCACATCCACAACCTTAGAACTTTCTCGTCACTCGTCCCGGATTTAATGGAGGCAGAACCCACTATCGAGCATAAATACTCCCTCTTGGAATCACAAGTATCAACTTGGCCAGAGCCTCTACTAGCAACGGAGAGCATGCAAGAACATAAATAACATATATGATAGATTGATAATCAACTTGACATAGTATTCAATATTCATCGGATCCCAACAAACACAACATGTAGGATTACAAATAGATGATCTTGATCATGATAGGCAGCTCACAAGATCTAACATGATAGCACAATGAGGAGAAGACGACCATCTAGCTACTGCTATGGACCCATAGTCCAGGGGTGAACTACTCACACATCGATCCGGAGGCGATCATGGCGATGAAGAGACCTCCGGGAGATGATTCCCCTCTCCGGCAGGGTGCCGGAGGCGATCTCCTGAATCCCTCGAGATGGGATTGGCGGCGGCGTCTCTGGAAGGTTTTCCGTATCGTGGCTCTCGGTACTGGGGGTTTCGCGACGGAGGCTTTAAGTAGGCGGAAGGGCGGAGTCGGGAGAGTCACGGGGGCCCCACACGCTAGGGCCGCGCGGGCCCCCTCTAGGCCGCGCCGCCCTAGTGTGGCGGCGCCCGTGGCCCCACTTCGTCTCCCTCCGGTCTTCCGGAAGCTTCGTGTAAAAATAGGCCCCCGGGCGTTGATTTCGTCCAATTCCGAGAATATTTCCTTACTAGGATTTCTGAAACCAAAAACAGCAGAAAACAGACAATCGGCTCTTCGGCATCTCGTCAATAGGTTAGTGCCGGAAAATGCATAAATATGACATATAATGTGTATAAAACATGTGAGTATCATCATAAAAGTAGCATGGAACATAAGAAATTATAGATACGTTTGGGACGTATCAGGGGGCAGCGTCTGATCACCCGCCGGACGAGGACTGGGGGCCGGCGGCTGATCACCCGCCAGACGTTGTGGACTGGGGGGCGGCGTCGGCTGACGTGAAGGAGGTGTTGGTGAACCACCACCACCACCACCGCCGCCACCACCACCGGAGGGGGGTGGACTTGTTGGCCTTGGCGCCTCGCCTGGAAACTTGATTAACTTCTTTTTCCATAGAATGAACTCGGCGCTTGACACCTCCAAGTCTTCTCTCCCCTTCGGGTGTAGCATAGTCAATCTCCGGGTCCTCAAACCCCGGGACTATGTCCTCCACCGTGACACGAGCATAGCCATCTTGAATGGGGTTGTTGTGGTGGAGTGCTCCGAGTAAACATGGTAAAGCATCGCCGATGGCTACCTTCGTGGACATGTTCCCAATTGGATAATGCGGATGACATTCTTTCATCTCCTTTACATCGTCCACGGGGTAGCGAGGAGGCTCCGGTGCGGGAATATCGATCGCCGGTGCATTAGCGGTAGCCGGCGGGGCCTCCGTGGAAGCCACGCTGCTTCTCCGCTATCGGCTTCCGAGATCCGCCGGATGATCTTCATGCGTCCCAGCTCGCCGATCTTTCTTGTACTAGTATATTCACGGTTTTCTTCATCTCATCGAATTCCGATGCCAACCGCGCCAAAACATCTGCATCCCGATCCATCTTTCTCTTACGGCTTCTGTAACCGTACGGGTCATCGTCCTGGGAGAACCCTATTTTCCACGGAATGTTCCCCATGCCTCGTACACGTCCTCCGTGTTCAGGATTCCCGAGGGCTTTTGTCAGCGCGTCATTCTCTCTGTTGAACTTGATCTTCCCCTCTTGAGCATCCCTCATTGCGTCAATAAGGGCTTGTGTGGGTTTAAACGCTTTATTCCGGTGAACACACACCCCTGTCTCCGGGTGTAGCGTTCCCCCATGCCCGTACCACCAGCTTTTGGCCCTTGGGTCCCATCCCTCTGTACCTAGAGGGATTCCTCGGTCCCTCAAGTCGTTCTCCATCTGTTGGGGGGATGACCCCCGGTATGCCAAAGGCATGCCAAACCGGATTGTTTGAGCCATCAAGATACCGGTTTAATGTTCGTACCGGGACACAGGGATAAGAAATTAGCTAAGTGAGGCTAAGCCGGTATCCCCAAGAGGGGTATGCCGGAACCGGGTAAAGAAGATACCGGGCTACCGGAAAGAAGAGCATGTCGGCAGGACTGGTCAAAGATTCTCTCCGAGCTAGAAGACAAAGATGAGCTAAGCAAAGTAGCTTTAAACGAAGGGTCGACGATAAAGAGGAGGATGACGGTCAAAGAAGCCGGAGGACGTCAGCATCCCTGATTAAAGAAGACCCCGGTGTCATCTATGATTAAAGTAGCTTTGTAAAGTAGTTTGTATAGTCAAAGATGCCATTAGGGTTTCTTGCCCTGTAAGCCACCCTCTCCCCTATATAAGGAGAGGGGGCAGCCCTCTTCACGGGCACGGATGAGGAGAGCTAGGTTTAGACGAACACTTGTACTGAGAAACTTGTAACCTGTGGAGATCAATAAAGAAGATGATCTAGAGCGAGTTCTTCCTTATGTCTTTCTTCTTCAACCTCTAGCCTTGGCTAAGTTCTTGAGGAAACCATCCGGAAGTTCATCCCATCTAATCACAAACCCTCCCCCGAATCCTCTTGCGTCCATTCGGCCCCACAGCCATCCTATGGC
>NC_061508.1:364678652-364692651 GCF_022539505.1 Lolium rigidum | reverse complement strand
GATGAAGCTAAGAACATATGTGTTCATACGAAACAGCGGAGCGTGTCTCTCTCCCAAACAAAGAATGCTAGGATCCGAATTTATTCAAACAAAAGCAAAAACAAAAACAAACAGACGCTCCAAGTAAATCACATAAGATGTGACGAAATAAAAATATAGTTTCACTAGAGGAACACGATAAGTTGTCGATGAAGAAGGGATGCCTTGGGCATCCCCAAGCTTAGACGCTTGAGTCTTCTTAAAATATGTAGGGATGAACCACGGGGGCATCCCCAAGCTTTGACTTTTCACTCTTCTTGATCATATTGTATCATCCTCCTCTCTTGACCCTTGAAAACTTCCTCCACACCAAACTCGAAACAAACTCATTAGAGGGTTAGTGCATAATTCATATATTCAGAGGTGACATAATCGTTCTTAACACTTCTGGACATTGCACAAAGCTACTGAAAGTTAATGGAACAAAGAAATCCATCAAACATAGGAAAACAGGCAATGCGAAATAAAAGCCAGAATCTGTCAAAAACAGAACAGTTCGTAAAGACGAATTTTAAAGTGGCACCAGACTTGCTCAGATGAAAATGCCCAAATTGAATGAAAGTTGCGTACATATCTGAGGATCATGCACGTAAATTGGCAGATTTTTAAAATTTTCTACAGAGACTACTGCTCAAATTCGTGACTGCAAGAAATCTGTTCCTGCGCAGCAATCCAAATCTAGTATTGGCTTTACTATCAAAGACTTTACTTGGCACAACAATGCAATAAAATAAAGATAAGGAGAGGTTGCTACAGTAGTAACAACTTCCAAGACTCAAATATAAAATAAAGGTGCAGAATTAAAATAATGGGTTGTCTCCCATAAGCGCTTTTCTTTAACGCCTTTCAGCTAGGCGCAGAAAGTGTGTATCAAGTATTATCAAAAGATGAAGCATCAACATTACCTCGGGCATTACGCCTACCTTTCTTATTCTTTTTCTTACCCTTTGATTTAGGGAATACATGTCTACCTCCCGGTGTAGAGGTGAATTTTAGGGTGCCTTCTCCCACATCTATGACTGCTCCCAATAGTTTCGAGCGGGGATCTTCCGAGTGTGATTTGTCATGTTCCTACACATTCAATAACAAGATAATCGGTGGATATTGTTCTTCCAAGAATGGTTGTATGCACACCCTCGGCTATTCCCTTAGGAATTATAACGAGTTATCAATAAGAGTTATTCCTTCCCCCCTTCAACGAGTCCCCAAAGTGTCAAAGATTCATAAATACTCTTAGGCATAAGGCAAAATTCAGACATAATATCACAGTTGGCATGAAAAGTTTTACCACCAATAACAATTTTAATAGTAGGGTCCCATATTGAAGGTTCAGAGTTCACCAAAACTTGATCAAGACGGTTACAAACATAATTATAAATTTTTTCCAAGCAATATGCACTTGTCTCAAGAGTGTTTAATCTATTATAAATGCTAATAAGAGCTGAATCAAAGTTATTAGCTGAACTATGTGATGCAACCAATTTTTTTATGGCATTAAAAGCTTGATCCCCATCGCAATTAAGGAAATCTCCTCCCACTACGAGCATCCAAGGCATATCTATAGCGAATCATAAGCCCAAAATAAAAGTTACTAAGGAGCAAACTTAGAGTCATTTGAGGTTCGAGCTTTACGATAAGAATCAAAAATTCTGGACCAAGCATCTTTAAAACTCTCCTCATCCCCTTGTTTAAAAGTGAAGACTAATTCCTCAGGTGAAGAAGTAACATGTGCAGAGCTAGACATGATAACAAAAGTAAAATGCAAGTAACTAATTTTTTTGTGTTTTTGATATAGAGAACAAGACAGTAAATAAAGTAAAACTAGCAACTAACTTTTTTGTGTTTTTTAAAATAGAGAGCAAACAAAGCAGTAAATAAAGTAAAGTAAGACAAAAACAAAGTAAAGAGATTGGATGTGGGAGACTCCCCTTGCAGCGTGTCTTGATCTCCCCGGCAACGGCGCCAGAAATTTTGCTTGATGCGTGTAGTTGACACGTCCATTGGGAACCCCAAGAGGAAGGTGTGATGCGCATAGCAGCAAGTTTCCCTCAGTAAGAAACCAAGGTTTATCGAACCAGTAGGAGTCAAGAAGCACGTTGAAGGTTGATGGCGGCGGAGTGTAGTGCGGCGCAACACCAGGGATTCCGGCGCCAACGTGGAACCTGCACAACACAATCACGGAACTTTGCCCCAACGTAACGGTGAGGTTGTCAATCTCACCGGCTTGCTTGTAAACAAAGGATTAGATGTATTGTGTGGAAGATGATGATTGTTTGCGAAGAACGAGTAAAGAACAATTGCGGTAGATTGTATTTCAAATGTAAAGAATAGGACCGGGGTCCACAGTTCACTAGTGGTGTCTCTCCCATAAGATAAGCGGATGTTGGGTGAACAAATTACGGTTGGGCAATTGACAAATAAAGAAGGCATAACAATGCACATACATATATCATGATGAGTACTATGAGATTTAATCAGGGCATTACAACAAAGTACACAGACCGCTATCCGACATGCATCTATGCCTAAAAAGTCCACCTTCGAGGTTATCATCAGAACCCCCTCCGAGTATTAAGTTGTGAACAACGGACAATTGCATTAAGTATGGTGCGTAATGTAATCAACACAAATATCCTTAGACAAAGCATCGATGTTTTATCCCTAGTGGCAACGGCACATCCACAACCTTAGAACTTTATCATCACTGTCCCAGATTTAATGGAGGCATGAACCCACTATCGAGCATAAATACCCCCTCTTGGAGTCACAAGTATCAACTTGGCCTGAGCCTCTACTAGCAACGGAGAGCATGCAAGAACATAAATAACATATATGATAGATTGATAATCAACTTGACATAGTATTCAATATTCATCGGATCCCAACAAACACAACATGTAGGATTACAAATAGATGATCTTGATCATGATAGGCAGCTCACAAGATCTAACATGATAGCACAATGAGGAGAAGACAACCATCTAGCTACTTGCTATGGACCCATAGTCCAGGGGTGGACTACTCACACATCGATCCGGAGGCGATCATGGCGATGAAGAGACCTCCGGGAGATGATTCCCCTCTCCGGCGGGGTGCGGGAGCGATCTCCTGAATCCCCCGAGATGGGATTGGCGGCGGCGGCGTCTGCGGAAGGTTTTCCGTATCGTGGCTCTCGGTGCGGGGGTTTCGCGACGAAGACTTTAAGTAGGCGGAAGGGCAGGTCAAGGGGCGTCACGAGGGCCCACACACAGGGCCGCGCGGCCGGGGTCCGGGCCGCGCCGCCCGGTGTGTCACCACCTCGTGGCCCCACTTCGTTTCCTCTCCGGTCTTCCGGAAGCTTCATGCAAAAATAGGACCACTGGGCGTTGATTTCGTCCAATTCCGTGAATATTTCCTTACTAGGATTTACGAAACCAAAAACAGCGAAAAACGACAAGCGGCTCTTCGGCATCTCGTCAATAGGTTAGTGCCGGAAAATGCATAATAATGACATATAATGTGTATAAAACATGTGAGTATCATCATAAAAGTAGCATGGAACATAAGAAATTATAGATACATTTGAGACGTATCATGGGATAAGATGCATTGCATTCAATATCCAAGACAACAAAATCAACGGGGACAAGGTTATTGTTAACCGTAATGTGAACATTACTAATCCTTCCCAAAGGTTTCTTTATAGCATTATCAGCAAGATTAACATCCAAATAACAATTTTTCAATGGTGGCAAGTCAAGCATATCATAGATTTTCTTAGGCATAACGGAAATACTTGCACCAAGATCACATAAAGCATTACAATCAAAATCATTGACCCTCATCTTAATGATGGGCTCCCAACCATCTTCTAACTTCCTAGGAATAGAAGTTTCAAGTTTTAGTTTCTCCTCTCTAGCTTTTATGAGAGCATTTGTAATATGTTTTGTAAAGGCTAAATTTATAGCACTAGCGTTGGGAATTTTAGCAAGTTTTTGTAAGAACTTTATAACTTCAGAGACGTGACAATCATCAAAATCTAAACCATTATGATCTACAGCAATGGGATCATTTTCCCCAATATTTATAGCACTAGCGTGTCTTGATCTCCCCGGCAACGGCGCCAGAAATTTAGCTTGATACGCGCAAAGCACACGCCCGTTGGGAACCCCAAGTGGAAGGTGTGATGCGTATAGCAGCAAGTTTCCCTCGGTAAGAAACCAAGGTTTATCGAACCAGTAGGAGTCAAGGATCACGTGAAGGTCGTTGGTGACGGAGTGTAGTGCGGCGCAACACCAGGGATTCCGGCGCCAACGTGGAACCTGCACAACACAATCAAAGTACTTTGCCCCAACGTAACAGTGAGGTTGTCAATCTCACCGGCTTGCTGTAAACAAAGGATTAGATGTATAGTGTGGAAGATGGTGTTTGTTTGCGAAAAACAGTAAAGAACAGAGTTTTGCAGTAGATTGTATTTCAGATGTAAAGAATGGACCGGGGTCCACAGTTCACTAGTGGTGTCTCTCCAATAAGATAAATGGATGTTGGGTGAACAAATTACAGTTGGGCAATTGACAAATAAAGAAGGCATAACAATGCACATACATATATCATGATGAGTACTATGAGATTTAATCAGGGCATTACGACAAAGTACATAGACCGCTATCCAGCATGCATCTATGCCTAAAAAGTCCACCTTCGGGTTATCATCCGAACCCCTTCCAAGTATTAAGTTGCAAACAACGAGACAATTGCATTAAGTATGGTGCGTAATGTAATCAACACAAATATCCTTAGACAAAGCATTGATGTTTTATCCCTAGTGGAAACAGACACATCCACAACCTTAGAACTTTCCGTCATCGTCCTGCATTCAATGGAGGCATGAACCCACTATCGAGCATAAATACTCCCTCTTGGAGTCACAAGTATCAACTTGGCCGTAGCCTCTACTAGCAACGGAGAGCATGCAAGAACATAAACAACATATATGATAGATTGATAATCAACTTGACATAGTATTCAATATTCATCGGATCCCAACAAACACAACATGTAGCATTACAAATAGATGATCTTGATCATGAGAGGCAGCTCACAAGATCTAACATAATAGCACAGTGAGGAGAAGACAACCATCTAGCTACTGATATGGACACATAGTCCAGGGGTGAACTACTCACATATCGATCCGAAAGCGATCATGGCGATGAAGAGCCCTCCGGGAGATGATTCCCCTCTCTGGCAGGGTGCCGAAGGCGATCTCCTGAATCCCCCGAGATGGGATTGGCGGCGGCGGCGTCTCTGGAAGGTTTTCCGTATCGTGGCTCTCGGTACTAGGGTTTTCGCGACGAAGGCTTTAAGTAGGCGGAAGGGTAGGTTTAGGGGCGACACGAGGGCCCCACACAACAGGGCGGCGCGGGCCCAAGCCTGGCCGCGCGGCCCTGGCGTGGCGGCGCCTCGTCGCCCCACTTCGTAATCTTTTCGGTCTTCTGGAAGCTTCGTGGAAAAATAAGACCCTGGGCGTTGATTTCGTCCAATTCCGAGAATATTTCCTTTGTAGGATTTCTGAAACCAAAAACAGCGAGAAACAAGAATCGGCTCTTCGGCATCTCGTCAATAGGTTAGTGCCGGAAAATGCATAATAATGACATATAATGTGTATAAAACATGTGAGTATCATCATAAAAGTAGCATGGAACATAAGAAATTATAGATACGTTTGAGACGTATCAATACCAGAGTGGAAATGGGATGAAATCGGAATGGATTTTGTTACTGGTCTACCAATGACTAGTAAAAGGAAGGATATGATATGGGTAATAGTGGATAGACTTACCAAGAGTGTTCATTTCATAGCTGTAAATCAAAAGGATACTTCAGAAAAGCTTGTGGATATATATGTTAAGGAAATAGTTAGGAAGCATTGAGTACCAAAGAAGTTAGTCTCAGATAGAGGTTCGATTTTCACATCAGCATTTTGGAAACAACTCCAAGAAGCTTTGGCATCCAAGTTGGATTTCAGTACAGCATATCATCCACAAACCGGAGGACAAACCGAAAGAACCAATCAGATACTTGAAGATATGCTTAGAGCTTGTGTTCTAAACTTTGGAGGCTCATGGGAGGATCATCTACCATTAGCGGAATTCTCATATAACAATAGTTATCAGAGTAGCATACAAATGGCACCATATGAAGCATTGTATGGAAGGAAGTGTAGATCTCCAATCTGTTGGTTTGAAACAGGAGAGAACAAGGAGTTTACACCGGATTACATCAAGGAGAGACAAGGAGTCATCGAGGTTATCAGGGATAGACTCAAAATAGCTCAAAGTCACCAAAAGAGTTATGCCGACCAAAGGAGAAGAGTTTGGGAGCCAAAAATAGGAGACATGGTATATTTGAAAGTTAGCCCAATGAAAGGACTCAAGAGGTTCAGAGTAAAAGGAAAGTTAAGTCCTCGATATATAGGACCATTCAAGATACTCAGTCAGAATCGAGGAACAACTTTTGAATTAGAATTACCCAAGCAACTAAGTCCGATTCACAATGTATTTCATGTGTCTCAACTCAGAAAGTGTTTAAAGGCACCAGATGATCCCATCACACATGAAGAAATAGAGTTACAATCAGATCTAACCTACGTAGAGAAGCCTGAAAAGATCTTGGAAGTACAGTGGAAGAAGTTAAGGACTAGGGCGATTAAATATTGCAAGATTCAATGGCAACATCATCCTGAACGAGAAGCAACATGGGAGACGGAAGCGGAGCTCAGGAAGTCTTACCCCGAGCTATTCAGGTACCAATCTTAACTTCGGGACGAAGTTTCTGTTAAGGGGGACAGGCTGTAATAACCCAGAACATAGGATCAACGAAGGGTAGATTTAGAAATGGGATGTGCATTTCATCGCAAAACGGGGGAAATTTTCGCGCCTTATTGCAACTAAACCAAAGAGGGATCGAGGTTCTCTCTCGAATTGCAAATTAGGGTTAGGCATGTCGAGGTGTGAATTTCGACATGATCTCTTTTGTAACTTGTTGTTTTGGGAGTTGATTTCATTTGTCAAGTAATATGCAATTGAGAATTCAATAATAAACAATAAGTAATATTGAATATAAAAAAGAAATTCAAAGTTTAAGAACAATTCATGAATTCAAATGAATTTGAATTCTAACTTGAAATTTAAATATAACACACAAGCTCATAAGCAAAACTTGAGCTTTATTAATCACACACACATTTTACAATGTCTTTACAATATTCTTATTACAAGAATTTAATGGAAAATAAGCAGAAATAAAAAGAAGATTACATCATTTACTCCTAAACTAAAATCCTAGACTAATGACTTGGAAGGATTCTTCTATGGTCATATTCACCTTCAAAAACCTGCAAAACAAACAATGAAACTAGCCAGGGGTTAAGAAACTAACACATATTCAGTTTGGTCAGTAAACCAAGTTTCATTGACACTTGTGTCTGTCCAAAGACTTGGACAGTGCCAGGATAAGAGCAGCAGCAGACCAAAACTGAGCACACAGGGCTCAAGTTTCACCACAACACATGTTGTTGCTATGCAGCAACAACACAACACCCATAGGTGAGTCACTAGACAGGCCAGGGTAATGTGTCAAGGCCAGAGAAGAACCATAGTAGTAATAAATAGGATAGAAACCCTAGAATTGCTGCACAGTCGACCAGGACATCATTCAGCAAGCCACAACCAAGAACATCCAGTGTTCTTCACTGTTCTTGCTCAAGAACATCACAAACCATCACATAAACCAACCAAACACCAGAAATCATGGTGACTTAAGGAGGAGACCATCCAGAAGTCTGCATCAACAAAACATTTCTTTCTAGGAGCTGGAACAAGGTATACCAAGTTCCTGGACTGGATCCAGTGGATCCAATCCATTATTCATGCATGACACAGGTCATGGGGTATGAGCAGATGCTCAAGGGATAAATCATCACTTGGTTTTCACCAAGGATCACTGGCAGTATAGGAAACCACTAAAACTGAAATCATCTAGATACAAATCTTGTGCAGAGAAGTTTGAGAGCATGCACAGAGACACACCTCAGCAAGAACACATGCACAGATAGCACCAGTAGATGGATTACTAGGAATAGCAGGTACCAAGTACTACACAGTAAGACCGTAAGCAAATTAACCATCAGAAAAACCTAGATTTCTTCACAGGCAAGCATATTGGCATTCATACTAATTATGATCCCCAAATATGCAAGCAAAGATGATTAGCCAACAAATCTTGTCAATTGTGTGAGCAACCAATCAGTAGCAAGGCTACTGAGGTCACAACAAACACAAAACCATCCAAAGTAAAGCCAAACAATTGAATCATCACTATCAAGTGAAGGATTCAGACTCCACTTGTTTTCCAATTCATCATGGAAAATCAAGTCATGCATAGCAAGTCATGTAATCAATACTGCATAAGCAGTTCATCAATAAATAATTCATCCAGGCCTGAATCAATAATTAATACATGCACAAGTACATAGTAGCATCACTGCAATGCAGCAGCACACAACCACAGTAGCATAAGCATGCTTGAGTAGCAGCATCAGTAAGCAAACCATCCATTTAGCCAAAGAATCCATCAGTAACCAGCCACTGACATTTAATTGATCAAATGGATCAATTAGATCAAGTCAAGCAACACAGAGAGTCTAGCCATCAGGATTTACTTATCCAATGGATCATTGGATCATACAGAAGGCACAGAAGCACCTCACAGGCATCACAAGTGTCACAGTAATGCATAGCAAAATACCTAGACAAGCAAGCAAAGCATACCAGTAAGCCTAGGCAGCATGGTATAGCATTTTGAGCACGGCATAGCATGGCAGAATCAGTGAGAGCGCAACAATGACCATGAATAGCAAGAAATACACACTTGGCCAAAAACCAGAGCTTGGTGTATTGGCCAGGGCTTGCATTAAGGGGGCGTAGGATGATTAGGCAGCAGCAGCAAGGCCTGTATGATCATAGGATCATCAGGAAGCCTATGAGCAAGAGGTAGAAGAAGCACAGTGTAGCATGGGAGGCGCACAGACAAGGAGATGAGAAGGAGGAGGTGCAGAAGTGAAGCTTACCCGTGATACGTCTCAAACGTATCTATAATTTCTTATGTTCCATGCTACTTTTATGATGATACTCACATGTTTTATACACACTTTATGTCATTATTATGCATTTTCCGGCACTAACCTATTGACGAGATGCCGAAGAGTCAGTTGTTGTTTTCTGCTGTTTTTGGTTTCAGAAATCCTACAAAGGAAATATTATCGGAATTGGACGAAATCAACGCCCAGGGTCTTATTTTTCCACGGAGCTTCCAGAAGACCGAAGGGGATACGAAGTGGGGCAACGAGGCGCCGCCACCATAGGGACGCGCGGCCTGGGTGGGGCCCGCGCCGCCCTATGGTGTGGGCCCCTCGTCAGCCCTCCGACGCTGCTCTTCCGCCTACTTATAGCCTTCGTCGCGAAAACCCCTGTACCGAGAGCCACGATACGGAAAACCTTCCAGAGACGCCGCCGCCGCCAATCCCATCTCGGGGGATTCAGGAGATCGCCTCCGGCACCTTGCCGGAGAGGGGAATCGTCTCCCGGAGGACTCTTCATCACCATGATTGCCTCCGGATTGATGTGTGGGTAGTTCACCCCTGGACTATGGGTCCATAGCAGTAGCTAGATGGTTGTCTTCTCCTCATTGTGCTATCATGTTAGATCTTGTGAGCTGCCTATCATGATCAAGATCATCTATTTGTAATGCTACATGTTGTGTTTGTTGGGATCCGATGAATATGGAATACTATGTCAAGTTGATTATCAATCTATCATATATGTGTTGTTTATGTTCTTGCATGCTCTCCGTTGCTAGTAGAGGCTCTGGCCAAGTTAATACTTGTAACTCCAAGAGGGAGTATTTATGCTCGATAGTGGGTTCATGCCTCCATTGAATCCGGGACAGTGACGAGAAAGTTCTAAGGTTGTGGATGTCTTGTTGCCACTAGGGATAAAACATCAATGCTTTGTCTAAGGATATTTGTGTTGATTACATTACGCACCATACTTAATGCAATTGTCTGTTGTTTGCAACTTAATACCGGAAGGGGTGCGGATGCTAACCCGAAGGTGGACTTTTAGGCATAGATGCATGCTGGATAGCGGTCTATGTACTTTGTCGTAATGCCCTGATTAAATCTCATAGTAGTCATCGTGATATGTATGTGCATTGTTATGCCCTCTCTATTTGTCGATTGCCCAACTGTAATTTGTTCACCCAACATGCTATTTCTTATCGGAGAGACACCACTAGTGAACTCGTGGACCCCGGTCCATTCTTTACATCTGAATACAATCTCATCGCAAACTACGTTTCTTTACTGTTCTTCGCAAACAAACATCATCTTCCACACTATACATTTAATCCTTTGTTTACGGCAAGCCGGTGAGATTGACAACCTCACTGTTACGTTGGGGCAAAGTACTTTGATTGTGTTGTGCAGGTTCCACGTTGGCGCCGAATCCCCGGTGTTGCGCCGCACTACACTCCGCCACCAACAACCTTCACGTGTTCCTTGACTCCTACCGGTTCGATAACCTTGGTTTCTTGCGAGGAAAACTTGCTGCCGTACGCATCACACCTTCCTCTTGGGGTTCCCAACGGACGTGTGCTTCACGCGTATCAAGCTCTTTTTCTGGCGCCGTTGCCGGGGAGATCAAGACACGCTGCAAGGGGAGTCTCCCACATCCAATCTCTTTGCTTTGTTTATTGTCTTGCTTTACTTTATTTTATTTTCTGCTTTGTTTGCTCTCTATATCAAAAATACAAAAAAAATTAGTTACTAGCTTTACTTTATTTACTGTCTTGTTTGCGTTCTCTATATTAAAAACATAAAAAATTAGTTACTTGCATTTACTTTATTTAGTTTGCTTTATTTACTACTGTTAAAATGAATACTCCTGAGAATACCAAGTTGTGTGACTTCACTAGCACAAATAATAATGATTTCCTATGCACACCTATTGCTCCACCTGCTACTACAGCAGAATTTTTTGAAATTAAACCTGCTCTACTAAATCTTGTTATGAGTGAGCAATTTTTTGGTGTTAGTTCTCATGATGCTGCTGCCCATCTTAATAATTTTGTTGAACTTTGTGAAATGCAAAAGTATAAGGATGTAGATGGTGACATTATAAAATTAAAATTGTTTCCTTTCTCCTGAAGAGGAAGAGCTAAAGATTGGTTGCTATCTTTGCCTTAAAATAGTATTGATTCATGGACTAAATGTAAAGATGCTTTCATTGGTAGATATTATCCTCCCGCTAAAATTATATCTTTGAGAAGTAGCATAATGAATTTTAAGCAATTGGATAATGAGCATGTTGCCCAAGCATGGGAAAGAATGAAATCTTTGGTAAAGAATTGCCCTACCCATGGATCGACTACTTGGATGATCATCCAAACCTTTTATGCAGGATCGAATTTTTCTTCGCGGAACCTATTGGATTCAGCTGCTGGAGGTACCTTTATGTCCATCACTTTGGGGGCGGCAACAAAGCTCCTTGATAATATGATGATCAATTACTCTGAATGGCACACTCAAAGGGCTCCACAAGGTAAGAAGGTAAATTCTCTTGAAGAAACCTCCTCCTTGAGTGATAAGATTGATGCTATTATGTCTATGCTTGTGAATGGTAGATCTAATGTTGATCCTAATAATGTTCCTTTAGCTTCATTGGTTGCTCAAGAAGACCATGTTGATGTGAACTTCATTAAAAATAATAATTTCAACAACAATGCTTATAGGAATAATTCTGGTAACAACTATAGGCCATATCCTTCTAATAATGGTAATGGTTATGGTAATTCTTATGGTAATTCTTACAACAATAATAGGAGTGTACCCCCTGGTCTTGAAGCCATGCTTAAAGAATTTACTAGTACACAAACTGCTTTTAACAAATCTGTTGAAGAAAAGCTTGATAAAATTGACGTTCTTGCTTCTAAGATTGATAGTCTTGCCTCTGATGTTGATCTTTTAAAATTGAAAGTTATGCCTAAAGAAGATAAAGATATTAAGTCATTTGCTACAGCAAACGCCATCCAAGTTCGAATTAATGAGAATATTAGATTGATGGCTGAATTGCATGCTAGGTGGGAAAGAGAAGAAAAACTAGCTAAAGAGAATAATGTAGCTAAAGTTTGGACTATTACCACCACTAGTAATGTTGATGCTTCACATGTTGCTAAATCTCCTACTATCAATGATAAAATAATTGGTGTTGGCAATGTTTCTACTCCTAGTGCAAAGCATGCAAAATTGCCTAAAACTGCTGAAATTGCTAAAACTGCTGAAACTGTTTGTGATAAAACTGCTGAAATTTTTCAAAATATTGGGGACAATGATCCCATTACTGTAGATCATAATGGTTTAGATTTTGATGATTGTCACATCTCTGAAGTTATTAAGTTCTTACAAAAACTTGCTAGAAGTCCCAATGCTAGTGCTATAAATTTGTCCTTTACAAAACATATTACAAATGCTCTCATAAAAGCTAGAGAAGAGAAACTAAAACTTGAAACTTCTATTCCTAGGAAGTTAGAAGATGGTTGGGAGCCCATCATTAAGATGAAGGTCAATGATTTTGATTGTAATGCTTTATGTGATCTTGGTGCAAGTATTTCTGTTATGCCTAAGAAAATCTATGATATGCTTGACTTGCCACCATTGAAAAATTGTTATTTGGATGTTAATCTTGCTAATAATGCTATAAAGAAACCTTTGGGGATGATTGATAATGTTCGCATTATGGTTAACAATAACCTTGTCCCCATTGATTTTGTTGTCTTGATATTGAATGCAATGCATCTTGTCCCATTATTTTGGGAAGACCTTTTCTTCAAACTGTTGGTGCTATTATTTATATGAAGGGAGGTAATATTAAGTATCAATTTCCTCTCAAGAAAGGTATGGAACACTTCCCTAGAAAGAGAATGAAGTTACCTTATGATTCTATTATTAGAACAAATTATGATGTTGATGCTTCATCCCTTGATGTTACTTGATTCACACTTTCTGCTCCTAGCTGAAAGGCGTTAAAGAAAAGCGCTTATGGGAGACAACCCATTATTTTACTTCTGCACTTTTGTTTTATATTTGAGTCTTGGAAGTTGTTACTACTGTAGCAACCTCTCCTTATATTTATTTTATTGCATTGTTATGCCAAGTAAAGTCTTTGATAGTAGGGTTGATACTAGATTTTGATTACTGCGTAGAAACAGATTTCTTACTGTCACGAAATTGAGCAGCCCCGTCTGTAGGTAATTTAGAAAAATCTGCCAATTTACGTGCGTGATCCTCAGATATGTACCGCAACTTTCATTCAATTTGAGCTTTTTCATCTGAGCAAGTTAAGTGCCCCAGAAAAATTCGTCTTTACTGGATCGTTCTGTTTTGACGATTCTGCCTTTTATTTCGCACTGCCTGTTTTGTGATGTTTGATGGATTTCTTTGTTCCATTAACTTTCAGTAGCTTTGTGCAATGTCCAGAAGTGTTAAGAATGATTATGTCACCTCTGAATATGTGAATTTTTGATTATGCACTAACCCTCTAATGAGTTTGTTTTGAGTTTGGTGTGGAGGAAGTTTTCAAGGGTCAAGAGAGGAGGATGATACAATATGATCAAGAAGAGTGAAAAGTCTAAGCTTGGGGATGCCCCCGTGGTTCATCCCTTCATATTTTAAGAAGACTCAAGCATCTAAGCTTGGGGATGCCCAAGACATCCCTTCTTCATCGACAACTTATCAGGTCACCTCTAGTGAAACTATATTTTTATTCCGTCACATCTTATGTTCTTTACTTGGAGCGTCTGTATGTTTTTGTTTTTGTTTTTGTTTGAATAAAATCGGATCCTAGCATTCCTTGTGTGGGAGAGA